>NW_024962252.1:32978626-33129430 GCF_019238085.1 Lagopus leucura
TCTTTTCTCTTTTCTCTTTTCTCTTTTCTCTTTTCTCTTTTCTCTTTCCTTTTATTTTATTTTATTTCTGTTAACAAAAACTTCAGGGCTATGACCTCTGTAAACTTTCTCAATATACTGACGATTACAGAATTCTAGACTAGAATGTTCACTATACTACATTTTGTAGTACAGGGATTAATATCTGGACTAAACCCTTTCCATTCTCAAGTAATGAAAAATAAAAGACTAAAACAATGATTACTTTGTCACAGAAACATTAAATTATACAGATAGAAGTTACTGAGTGTACATGATAGAAAAATATCAAGAGTACGTACTGAAGCTCAAAGGAAATCTCTCTAAATTTTCTGGGTTTGAGATAAATCTTCACAGAAGAGTGAAGTAACCTAGCTCAGAGACAAGAACATACTGTTGTTGCATCAGCTATAAGCTCAAGATAAAGCATGCCTGTGCCTGAGGAAGATGAAAGGTATGCAAACAGTCTGTGACAATCTGGTCTCTAGAGTGCAGAGAATGACAATAGATCCAGATTTACTACGACTAGCACATAATTCATCCATTATACCCTATCAGCTGATGAGTCCCCCACCTACATTGCCATAAATTTGGATTGCTCTCTGGGAACTCCAGATGATTTTAAAACATAATGTTCTCTCTAGTCACCTGAAAAAAATAGATTCCAGATTTTATACTTAATAATTTTACTGCTTGGCAGTAGATGCTATTTTTGCTTTGTAGGCTATTGCAGAAACACCTAATTGATTCACCACCATCAGTGTGTTACATCATACTCAGCAATAAACAGCTTGATTCCAATCCAAACCAGCTTTTCTAGCCAATATACCAGAAAAACTTCTGTGAAGCCATCTGTGACTGTCAACTTTAAAAGGTTAGAAGCATGCACTGTTAAAGTGAGCTAGAGCCAACTTAAGTGGAGGCTGGGAATCTGCACAGCTAAGTGCCAAAGTGGATAAATTCTTGCAATTCTGTTAGGACAGCAGGTGATCTAATTACCGCTGCTCATCCTATGTATCTTTGCAGCAAACTTTTCTTACAGGAAAATTACTGTCTTAAGGGAAGCTAATATTGGCTCATTGATATTGAATAAAATAATACTTGAACGACTCTTTTGTATCAATTATTTTTCTTTGTTATTAAGCTTAAAAGTCTACATCTGAACAGTACTTTTGGCCCAGAAATGATTGATTGAAATGATTTGACGTCTTTTGTGATGAAATTTTGTGATGACCTTCTGGTGACATCAAAATGGCTCAAATCCTGAGATAAAAACGTTACAATAGTCTCCTTCCAGCACCTTGATGAGCCCCAAACTATCTGCTTTATGGTAACAAGTTTGCTTTTCAGGACATTTAGAGCCAAGATTTCGATATTTACTGTCTTCTCTCTTGTATACACTCATTGGATATACCTTCTATATGTATACTTAACTAGTGCACGTTTGCTTTCATCAAAAAGTTATTTGTTTAACTCTTATAAATAGAGGCGTCTAAATCTGCAAATTTAGAAATGCTTCAGAGCATAATTGCAGAATTGCCCTTAGAGAATTAAGAACTTGGCAATACGCATGTGTTGCATTAAAATCTGTGGTATGAAACTGGCCAACTTCCACTGTTATCATTTTTGTTCATATCACCTACACTGCTAGTAGAATATAATAAATGTTATATAAATACATATAACAGATGAGTAAGAATATCCCCATATAGAGATGTTTCTTGACTGTTAATATTACACAGATATTTTTATTTTTGTGACTACATCTGAAATTGTCTTTGAAAATATTCCTTGAACAGAATGTACTATTGTACATTGCTGTATTAAACAAGCTTATTATCTTTGCTTTATCACATTTTCAAAGATAGGAAATGGTGGAACAAATTGTGTATGTACACTGTAAGGAATACTGTGCATGTTTTGAATAGAGCTTGTATTGGACGCACATCTATTTCATGAAGCATGAATTATAAACATGCATACTATGTGCTTTTTTTTCCTAACTGACCAATTCAGGAGTCACTGAATTTTGTTATGAGGCTGTGGGAAAAAGGATAAGAGCAGAGAGCATGGGAGGGTTTCTCTTCACTCCTCACAAGGTGTGATTCAAGGAAAGTGAGCTCTGTAAATGGGTGCTGCAACACAATGTCGCCAACAAGCTTTTGCCTCTCTTTATTGTATGCTAGAATTTTATTGACAGTGGATGAGAAAAGAGGAAAGAAACTTGTTTTGCCATCTGCTAATCCATTGAGCATCTAGCTAATTTAGGAGTAGCTGAAAGTTCACACAACAGCATGAAAAGCAGGTCTAATACCTGCGGAAACTGAGCCAATACCCTCTTCATTATTTTTTCTTTAAAGTTTCTGTTTCATTTGTTTATTTTCTTGTTTTCTTCCTCCCATTGCTCTATTGATATTATATTTACGCAATGAACTTAAATGCTTTGAAAAGTAGTGCAAGAAATGTGAGAAGTAAGCAAGACATCTGGAATGCTTAATACACAACCAAAACTATAACTGAACAGGCACAGCAAAAATGTGGTGAGAAAGCTCTGATGACTGGTTATACAGAATGTTTAGCTTATTCAAAATAACAGGTGGGAGAAAAAAGAAATGACAAAGGGTTCAAGCACTTCTTCTGAGGTAAAGAAAACTGACAGAGTACAGCTGCAGAAGTTTTAAGTAAATTAGAAATATCTTAGAATCAAAAGCTGAGATCAGTTTGGATGAGTGATGATGAATGGAGTAAAAATTAATCAGTCAGAGAAGCTGACAAAGGAAGCATTTCAAGCATTAGGAGCAAAGTAAACTCAGAAAATAGTTAACAAAATCTGCTGAAATGTCTGCCAGTGTTAGCTTGATATCTCCCAAGACTTTTCACAGAAAAACATCAGATTGGACCTTCTGTTTTGAGAATAGGAATTTGAACTAACGCTTTTCCTCAAGACTGCTCATTAGTAAAAGAGGCTTTTTTGAGGCACACTGTCTCTATGTGCTGTGCTAATCATGTTTTACAAGCTACTCTCCTGCTTTTATATTCCAGTGCAATCTTTGGATTTTTTATTTTATTTTATTTTATTTTAAAATAATAAAAAAAAATTATTTATTATTTTAAAAAATAATATTTTTTTAATTTATTATTTAAGAAAACTATTGCTCATTTTCAGAACCTAGTGGAGGACAGAGCAAAAATTATGCTGAAAAGGGTGAAAAAGAAACTTTTTGAGCAGAAAGTCCATCTGGAAACACAAGTTTTCATCAGCTCATGCTTCATGCAGTTATTGCAAAATAGAGATGAAGTCTCTCATGTATACTCTCAGGTAGGCTGAGATACAGATTGATCAGGATAAGTGGCAACCAGCCTCCTTCTTCCTATATGATTTAAGCCTCCAACGTATTACTGCTTTAGGAGGACAGATTTCACAATATAATTTACACTACATGTTGTTCTTTCCATGTTGTAAGTAGAATTAGTTTTCATTAGCTATTCAGCTGAGTGGTCAATGGAAATATCTTCTATGTGCAATGTGCCTTTTTTGGCTATGAAATAAGTTTCAGCTTGGGTCACTGAACAGTATTAATCATAATTCTGGATTACATGGAAACAGAAGAGGAGAATAAGTCTTAATTTGTGGCAGAAAATGTCTGGGAATGATTTTCAAGACAGCCAGCAAAACAAGCAAATTATCGTTGCTGCAAGGACAATTGACCATATTCCAGTTGAGTAATATAATGCTTTTTAGTCCTGTCTATTTTACATTAGATACACAATTATTTATTTACTGAAGAAGGGATTGAAACCCAAATTTTCTTTATTCCAGAGGAAAATGTTCACCACCTACCTGTGAAACTACGTTTTCTACTATTTTCTTCAGTGTCTAAAGGAGGGCTAAAAGAAGGAAGGGGACAGACTCTTTGGCAGGGCCTGTTGTGATAAGACAAGGGGAAATGGTTTCAAACTAAAAGAGGAGCAATTTAGATTGGATATAAGGAAGAAGTTTTTTTATGGTTATGGCTGTGAAGCACTGCAGGCGGTTGTGCAGAGAGGTGGTGAATGTCCTGGCCCTGGAGATATTCAAGGTGAAGCTGGATGGGGCTCTGGACCTGACCTATCTGCAGGTGTCCCTGTTCATTGCAGGGGATCTGGACTACATGACCTTTAAATGCCCCTTCCAACTCTAATGATTCTATGACAGTGTCTTCAAATGTCTTCTAGCTATGTTAGACACAACCTGCAGTTCTGACTTCTGAAGCCCCTGAAGCTGGGATGTGCAACACAACATAGATCTCTAAGTAATGTAATTATTGTAACCTGTCAGGGCAATAACAAATATAACAGAATAATTTGTATCCTCTTTAGACACTTAGTCATGCAAAATTCAAGCATATATTCTCATCATATTATTTTTATTATTTTGAGAGTTTGAGTTAGGAAGGAAGAAGTGAGTTCCTAAAACAACTGTTTTCTTTTCCATTTTTCTTTTTCTATTTTCTTTTTCTTCCTCATTCTCTTTTTTTTTTTTCTTTCTTTTTCTCTTTTTTCCTTTTTCTTTTTTCTTTTGGAATTCTGAAAACAATTACTGTATTATAGTTACATGATATAGTTACTGTGATATAGTTACATGAAGAAGTAAAATTATACTGAGCCATACCTGGTTGAAGATGACCCCATGTATACAGTATACATAAAACCATAGAAGAAGACAAAGAATAAAGTGGAAAAAAAAAAAAAAAGAATGAAAGAAAGAAAAATGATTTCATCATGATGGACATTTTAGCAATTATTCAATTATTTAAATCTCTAGAGAATATTCAGAGTGGACTATTAAAAATGTGAGCAATATTAAATAAATTCCCAGCTCCATCATCACAGAGATTATGTTAATGCTCTGTCTTTGCTGATGATTCTGTTGTATTCTTTTGCTCCAAAGATTTTATAAGTAAGTCTCTTGTCAAGGTCTCACACAGAGAGATCCCATCATAGGACCAAAGCTGTAATTCTCAACTTCCACTTCCCTTGCTTGGTTTATCTGTTGAAAGAAATTTTGTGTGTGAACTGGAGAAAATGACATATATATTACCTGTTTCAAAAAAACCCAGTCCTGTTTTATTTTCTATGATTGTGTGGAATTTGATTGATGATCAAAAATGTTGGAATTCCAGCTAACTTGGGAAAAAAGTAGTACTCAGTAGAGGACATATAATAAAGAGCAGCTAAAAATAAAGTGACAGCAATCACCATAGAGCCTGATAACTGAATCTCAAGTGCCCCACATAAATACTGTTTTTAGGTACCTTTTATCCATTCTACAGCAAGAGCCAGATGCCTGATATCTAGTACGTGAGCTTATATAAATTTGTTCTTTACTTGGTCCGCTTTGCAATATTACTTTGTCTCAAATTTATACTTTGTTTTAAAAAGTAAAAATTACAGAAAGAAAAGCAAGCCAAAACCGAAACAAAACAAAATCAAACCAAATCCAACAGAAAAATATTGAATTCCAACCTCCCTGCTCCTGGGACAATAAAATAGATAGGTCAGGTCCAGAGCCCCATCCAGCTTCACCTTGAATATCTCCAGGGCCAGGACATCCACCACCTCTCTGCACAACCGCCTGCAGTGCTTCACAGCCATAACCATAAAAAAACTTCTTCCTTATATCCAATCTAAATTGCTCCTCTTTTAGTTTGAAACCATTTCCCCTTGTCTTATCACAACAGGCCCTGCCAAAGAGTCTGTCCCCTTCCTTCTTTTAGCCCTCCTTTAGACACTGAAGAAAATAGTAGAAAACGTAGTTTCACAGGTAGGTGGTGAACATTTTCCTCTGGAATAAAGAAAATTTGGGTTTCAATCCCTTCTTCAGTAAATAAATAATTGTGTATCTAATGTAAAATAGACAGGACTAAAAAGCATTATATTACTCAACTGGAATATGGTCAATTGTCCTTGCAGCAACGATAATTTGCTTGTTTTGCTGGCTGTCTTGAAAATCATTCCCAGACATTTTCTGCCATTCTGCATTCTACAATATATTTCTTTATTTTTATATTCCTTATAATTGAAGGTAGTTTGAAAAAAACAAAACAAAACAGAAATTTGGCACTACTAGGAAACTTTAAGAGTCAGTAATTTCCAAAGGCTATAAATTTGTTTCACATGCTCTACAGACCTGTTCATATCCTCAGTGTAAAAATATCAGTATAAATCACACAAAGAAACTGAGTATTAAAGTATTCTGAATGTACTGAGTGTGGGGAATGGAACAATAGACCTATCATGAGCTCATTAGATTTCTATAAATTTCAAGGAAGATAAGCAATTAAAACAGTTTTCTACCTTCATGTATCATATACTGGACAATTTGGAAACCGAGGAGACACAAATCTGAAACTATTTTGTACTGTTTTATACCTGCAAGAAATTTTTCAGGCAGAGTATTTATTGAGTATCAACATGATAACTTGGATAACGTAGTAGCATTTGATAATGTATTACTTATTCACATTATCTTACTGCTAATATGATCATGCAGCACTGGGGCCAGTATGACAGAGACTGGCAAAGATGACTGAGAAGCCCAATGAGAAAAAAATTATTTTTGTTTCCTTCTCAGATTTAAAGGTAAATTATGAAGGCTTGTTGTAGATTAATATGTGTTTTGCCAGAAGAGGTTTGTCTAACTGGGAATTTCAGACTTGTCTGACAAAAACTTACTATTTGTACTCCGTAGGCCTTTCTACAGCTTTTGAATCTCATTTTCTGAAAAATATGATAGAGGCAAGAGAAACTTCACTGATTTAACCATTGTTTCTTATGAACATATTAATACTGCGTAGAAGTCACAGATGACTTTTCAACTGTTTTCCAACGGATTGGACTCGATGATCTCTTGAGGTCTCTTCCAACTCCTGCAGTGATTCTGTGATTCTGGGACACATACTGTGTAGTACCTTTAAGTGAGAAGATTTACAGAGTTATCATTCAGAATCTTAAAATCATGAAACTATGTTGAAAATAAAAATTGCCTTGTAGCTTGCTTTCATCTTCCGTTTCTCTTGCTGGGAGGGTAGATACCACCACAACCAACAGCAAAAAGATGCAAACTGCAAATTCATTTGTGTAACTCCATAAAGTCATACCTCATGCTTAACTGTAACACTTTTCAGCAAAAATAGTATTGTGCATGTAGGCTGAATTTTACTTATTTGTTTTGTAATAATTTTTCTGCAAACATACTGAAATCCCTTCTTTCACCCCTTCTCCTCAGCCCAGATAAGCAATTCTTTCATGTTTCCTGCCACCTCCTTGTGCTGTATGAGCCCCTCCTCTTATTTCTACTTAATCTATCAAGATGTATTTGGCATTTTGTTGGACTGATGTTCTATGTAATTTCACTGGGGAGATGAATAAGAAAGGAAGTAGATGAAAAGCAGCTGAAAAACACTTTGTCTTAGAATAAATGAATATACTTTTTCAAAATATTCTCACAAACACACACTCCACATCTTCTTTGGTCTGACAATAGCCATTGGAAATTGCATCCAAATGGTATTTTTTTATTTGATATTCTAAGCCTCTGAAAATGGGTTTTACCACTCTGTCATACTTCTTTCTTCTAAAAGATTGGGAATTTAAGTTGAAATTTTTTGATAGCATTGCTGTATATGCTGTCTGAATAAAACATACTTGATTCCTTGTGCACACTGGATGGCTAGGTAAGCTGCAAATTATCTTTTTGGTCCCTTCAGAATTACTTTGCTTTTGCAGCTCAAAGTGACAGGCAGCAACACGAGAGGCAAGTGTTCTAGAAGAGCAGAGGCTGCATTTATAAATTGCTGATAACTGCATCAGTAGGAAAAGGAAAGCCTCCCAGTGAAGCAATAATTACTTTAAAAGATGCAGGTATTTTCAAAGCTTGGATACTGAAGACAGAAAATAGGCAATCTGGAAAATATTTCAGTGGATTGAATGATTCCACAAATATTTTCACATAAATTCTTTGTATACTGAAAGCCTGTTATAAGCAGTAACTTTCTTAGATTTATTTTCTGTCTGTGTTTTAAAATGCCTTCTTTAATGTCATTCTGCTTTAGGAAATTAATTCAGAAAAAAATGAGTAAATGAAGCAACAGCATCTATATAGATTTCATCAAATTCATGCATAATTCTTTAATTCTGTCATAAAATATTACTTTTGTCTTGCTATTTGCTTGAAGGACGATAATCATTGTTTATGTACTCAAATTAAGAAAATATCTTTTTATATTAACTTTAGAGATAGACAAAATTTTTAATACGGAAAGAAACATGCTTCTAACTGCTGACTCGAGTCTGCAGTGCTTTGTATACAATTTTTGTTTAGCATCTCAGACTGTTGCCTTTAAGATATTCTGTAACTAATCATACTTTTGTGTATTTTATTAGACAGAGGGGATTCTGTAAAATGAAGTTTTGAATACAAAGGTAAATTTAAATGATAAACTGAATTAGATTCAATTCAAACAAATCTGAACATGAATCTATAATCCAAGTAATTTGAATATGAATAAATTATTTTAAAGGGAGCTTGAACAGAACTAAAGATTTGGGCAGAATGAATTTCACCAGAATCCATATTCATCTGACAATCAAGACTATCAGATACCATACTAGAATTAATAATGTTGCCATTTTCAGTGAGGATGGAATTTTCCTAGCCTTCAGAAAAACAAATGGGACAAAACTTTTATCTCTCTTTTCCTCGTAAAATTGTCAGTGTAAGTCCATCCAAGTAGAAATAAGGAATGTGAGCTGCACTTACAGCTAACAGTCTTATGGAGGAAGATATCTCTCTGTACTGTCAAAATGAAATGTTACAGTTCTAAAAACCTATAGACTTTAGCTGGCCTTAGGATTAGCGATAGTCTTCAGAACATAATTTGGGCTGAGACGATACTGTTTGCTTAGATCTCACTTTACTTTCCTAGAGAATTTTTTTGAAATTGTCTTAAGTACCTTTACATGATGCAGTGTGTATGTGAGAAATAAGCACCCAGAACCAATTTGGTTGAAAGGAATTCTAAAGAAAAGACATATTCATCTCTTAAATTGCCATCTTGCTCTGCCTGCCTGAATGAGAATTTGTAGAATAACCTCAAAGTAGCAGAGAAATGATGATCAATGTTCATACTCCTTTTTCTCTTGTAAGCTTGTGCTATGACAGCAAGAGATTTGTTGTCTTTTGCCATGATCTAAAAGAAAATTCTCACATACATCTCCTTTCTTTAGTTAGGCTACTTAATTATTAGTTTTACTAGTTAATTTATATTTGCTTTTACATTGCAGTAGTATCTAGCAGGCCAAAATCAGATTAAAGTCCTGACATAAGATAAGCAATATATAGGTTTGATGAAATGGTTATGCTACCTTGGAAATATATTCTCAAGTGGGAAATTCAAGCAGTGGAGGAAGAAAACACAGGCACTGAATTGTTAATTAAGTTGCCTAAGTTCAGACTGAAATTGTTATAAAGATTAGAACAGGTCCCACGTCTTCCAGTTAGTTCATTGTTGCCGGAACACAGCTTCTTATAACGGGTCAAATTTCTTGATGTATTTCTGTCACTTTGGATACGGAGAAACTAAGAAGATAGTTAAACAACCCCTACAAAAAGACATCTCTACTCCTTTCCCAGGCTGTTTCAGTCCTGGCACCTCTCTGCTGTCCTTATTTGCTCCACCCATTACAGTCAGGCCCTTTACTGAAGTGATCAGCAGTACAGGAGGCTGGGATCAGTACCCAATGGATTTCTTCTTCTTCTTGTATGTTTTGTCTGCTTTTGCAAGACTTTCTCCATGGGCTTCAGTCCTCTGGAGGAGTCCATACCCCACTGTGGGTCACCCAGAGATGCAATCCCTTGTAGGTGTGCCTCCTCTAGCATGAAGGTCCTCTTTCCTATTGTCTCTCACTGTGTTCTCTTCCACATGCAATTTCCCTTAACTTCGTCTGCATGTCCTCACATGCCCTCACTTCTTTTCTTCTGTAAGTTTGAGCAGAGGTACCATGTGCTCCTCTGATAAGTTTAAGTCTTTTGGGGCAGTATGCTGCATCAAGGGCAGCCAAATTGGCTAGAATTATCTCCAGTCAGCACAGGGTAGCTCTATCCATCATCACTGTTACTGAAACCCTGATGTGTATGGCCAGTACAAGCCAGTGTGCTCTAAATTACTTAGCTAAAATTGGAAAGTTCTCCTGGAGAAAAAAAAAAAAAAAAGATATTCTATGGAAATTGAAGAGGATTTCAATAATGCATCTTTCAATGAGAAAATGGCACATGGATAATCCTTGTGAATTACCAGTCATGTTGGGTTGTTAATAACCACATCTCCTTTTGTCACCGCTTTTGATGATGACAGATTGATCAGTAGTTATTCCAGATTTGCAGATTAAAAATTCAGTTTCATATGTTTTCAAGGCATGAATGCAGGGCATTTTCATGTCTCCCAACCTGTGGCAGAGGGCTTCAGAGATACAGGAAAAATGCATTCACATGGCACACTCACCAACCTCCCATTTGCTGCTTCTCTACCACCATGCACCAACCCTTCAGTGGATGGCACGTTCTCAATGCACAAGTCAGGCAGGTGTCCTGTCATGCAGTTTTGCCATTTTCCCTCAATAATTAGTGGTTGATAATCTCTTCTCTTCTTCTTTTTTTTTAGAGTGACTCTAGGATGCTAGAAGCCTGCTTTTCAGAAGATTTTGTGTAGCATGAGGACCTTGTTTTAGGATTTTCAAGGGAAGCCTTTGTTTAGAACACTCTGTCTTTTTGTGTTAGTAAGAACATATTCCTTGTATTTCATTCTTGGAGCAAAGTAGATTATGTCCAGACAGAAGGGTACTTGGAAAAATAATTGATTTTATTTCTATGCTGTATTGATTATTCCCACATATACCACCATTAGTCATACCCAGGAATTTCCTTGCAGGGAAATGGAAGGACAAGCTGGTTTAGGACTTCTCTGCAGCTGTTCTAAATTATACTGGAATAAGTCTGAGCCCATATGGATTTTAGAGGACTGAAGATTTAGCCTTTCATATAAGATCAGTCCCAAACTCAGCCTCAATTCTCTGTTGAAATGTTTCACAACTTTGTTGAGGTTGAAATTCATTGCTTATTTGGAAAATTGTGGTAAAAAAACAAATCCTTGAAATCAGAAAGAAAAAGAAATAGAACAGTGTAAACAAAAGAAGTCTAGAAGGAAACTTTAAAATGTACACAATAAGAAAATAAATTAAAACAAAAGATTGACTGATGGCTTCATCAGGAAGACTAGCACTGCTTTCTAGCTTTTATTAATTTCAGCGGCTCATTATCAGGTAAGTTTCCATCTGATTAAATAGAATTTTACAAGTAATTTAAAAGGAAAGGCATATATTTGTTTAATAATACCTTCTTTTTTTTTTTTTTTTCCTAATTTCAACAATTTTCATTATTTTTTCCAACAATTTTTTTCTTCTTAGCATTATTTTTCTTCTTTTTCCCGCTTTTTCCACTTCTCTCCATCACCCATGCTGTGTAACTTTGCTTCCTAGCACTCTTCCTATATCACCTATACCATTACAAAAACTGTATATAGTTAACGAGGATAGTGGTTTGAGAGACAAACTTCATTTTTTCCCCATTCTTGTCCTTTTCTTTCCTAGCAGAGCACAGATTTTAGAATTAGGCAGGACATGGATTTAACTTGTTTTAAGCGTATTCCAAGTGTTTGTTCTTATCCTAATTCCTTTACTCTTGAATATTGTGTGTTTGCATGTATCTGTATACAAAGCATGTTGGGCAAATGCTCTGCCTAAAATCTATAAAAATATGTCACAGTATGGCATAGAGAACAGCTGTGGCATAATGTTATTAGGGGACACTTTTGCTCTCTTTGACGAACCACAAAGTGCAGGAAGAAATACAAAGCTTAGAGAACCTTGGTAAGAAACTTCACACCTCCATGTCTCTTGTTTCCCCTCTCAATCATTGCTTTGTCAATCTAAATTGTAAGTACAGTAAAGAGAGGGAAGCTGGGATGAGCGACAGTATGGCAACATGTTGTGAGGGAATCTGCACAAATGCATAGCATGGTGTGAGAACATATGCAGGACCAACCAGAGTGAGGGAGTAATATGAGACTGGAGAAAGTCAAAATATTTTTTCTTTGCTTTTTTTCCACTAAATATCTGTGCTGGCACTGTATTCCAGGCACAGTGACGTTATAGGGCTTTTAAGTTACGCTGTCATGATAATGTCACCTGTGTTCACCTATTAGCAGAACCAAGATATTTAATAGAAAATTCCAGGGAATTTTGTCAAGTGTCTGCTTCATCATGGACACTCACATCATGTTTACCCTTCACTGAGAAGAGCTGAAAGATAATAAAGAGTGATCCCATGTCTGTTGTAGATATTAAGAAATCATCCACTGAATTTGGCTAGACTTGTAACAGGCATGTTAAAGTGGGATGAAACTGTACATGCCTACCACAATATTTCCTGACTTCATAATCCAGTACTGCTTTGTCAGTAAGCACAGCAAGAGGGGAGAAATGGCTCTCAGCCTTTCTATGTGTTCACCCATTTTCTGTGTTTTTCTCCTTTATTAATCTCTAATTCATGTCTGGTTTGAATGGCTTAGCAATATCATTTGCAAACTTTTTTGGCAAATGCTTTGGCTCCAATAGCTATTATATTTGTTGTTGAAAATATCAATCTTTTGATATTTGTGGTAGCAAATTGCAGTCCCTGGCACTAGCTAATATCCTGTGGTTGCACAGCTCATTGCTATGATATTTTATTGTTTCTCATATATTTTTTTCTTGTGATTCAATGTAAAAGAAGTTGAATGTCATTCTCCTGTATGTTATCAGGAGACATTATGTACTTTTCCTTGCATTCGTGGTGTTTATGTGAATTATTTCTGATGGTAATTACTCTGTACAGATAGATGCAGCAAGGGCAAATGAATTATTAGTCAGTTGGAGTAGTCTGATCTTCCATATACCTTGGAAAACCCATAGCACGCTTGCAGGATCACGGTCTCCTGTTTCTAGATAATGATCTCCTGTTGCTTTGCAAATGAAACGCCAAAACAAATGTGCACATAACATTTTGCATAGTAAACACAGAATTGAGCCTGTCTCTTTAAATATTTTGGCAAAAAAAAATCTATTTCTTAAGCAAATGAACATTTTCTGAAGCATCTGTCAAGTTGTAGATGAGAACTATAAAACTGTTTGAACTTTTAACGTGACTACTCATCTGTCAAGATTTGTCTGTTGTCCTTTTTATAGCTCATCTGTCAAATAAGTTATTTTATCCTTTGATTTCAGGAGCAGCCATGGCTTAGTAACTATTAGTCCTTACAGCTTGTTACCTTGTCTTGTTACTTCTTCATTAGTTTTTCTTTTGTCTTTACATCTTTCTGTGCAATTATTCCTCATTGTGCAACAGTTTTCTAGTTAGTGCTTGGTATTTAATATGTTCACCTTCTAATATCTGGGCCATGTTATGTCTTTTTATTTAAATAAAACTTCACATTTATATCTTAGAACAAAAGCATGTGCGATAGATTTCTTACTCTGGAAACAAACGGAATTTTTTTTTTTTTTTAAATAAAAAAAAGAAAAAGAAAGAAGAAAAAAGGAGATTCAGGAAACCTATTGGAACTTCCTAATCCCTTCTTGTACCAGCTGAAGAAGTGGCTGGAGCAGCCCACTTTTTTGATCACTTTGGTTTTACTGCATTTGATTCTGTGGAAAGTAGGTAGGCATCATCATTCTGAAGGTTAGCGGCCTTATCACATCTGCTGACTTCACTAAATATCACTGATTCTGAATAGACCTCATGTATAGCAGCTGGATGATATTTTTGCCACATCTCAACCTTCCTTATGCCAATTTCGACTATTTAAGAGGTGCTGCAGGTTCAGTCTCCATCTTATTCCTTTAGGCTTACATTTGTTAGACTGACGCCTGATGCAGACATGGAGAGAGAAGGTTAACAAGTAAACAGGGTCCTCAGAAAAAATCATACAATACACATGGATTTTAGGCAACACAGAAGGAAGAAGCCCAAATTTACATTAAGAGAGTTGCACATTTACATCACGTCCTTCTTTCTGTTTAAGAAAAGATGCACCAATTAATCTCAAGCAATTCCAGCTGGTCCCCAATTACAAAACCATCAAAGAAAAGATTAAGAAATATTCCACTTTCCAATCATTAATCATCTTTTTTCTTTCTGCTTAATAGCACAATCTTTTGAAGATTAAGGTCAAAGTAGTAAAAATTTCAGTACATTGAGCAAGTTAAGACTAAATAGGCAACCACTCTTGCAATCTGAAAGAGTTATCACCACCCATAACTTCCCAAGATTTCCTGCTTTGGTAGATAAAAGGGAATCCAGCATACCTGCTGCCTGCAGTTGTCTCAGAAATAACAGAAGAGGAGGGTAGTCTCTTGGGTACACAGTCATTTAGGGCTTAAAAGGTCAAAACACCTAAATGTCTACTGATACTTAGTGGAGATCATATGGCAAAAGTGCAGTAAACTTCACAAAGGCAGAATACTTTCTTAAAAGAGCAGCCAGGGTTGAAACAGCCAGATTTTACACTAGGTTTACTTACCAGATGGATTGAAGTCATACGGAGGATTATAACCCTGAAGAGGTCAAGTCTACAGAGAGTGGGTACAGTCACAAAGATGCATGAATGTTTAGAGAATGTGGGTGATGTAAAAGTAATGAATAATTTTCACTATATAATTGCAACTCAAGTATCAAACAAGAATTCTCAATTTAAACTACAACAGAAATGAGCAAAGCCATATCTGTTCCTTGAATTAAGAGTAATTCCCTTACCATATTCATTGGATAATTTCCATTCCAGCCATCTTTTCATCTTCTTATGGAGACTAAGACTCAGCCAAGAAGTTTTTCATGCATGCACTGAGCCATCCCAATCCCAAGATTTTTATTTTTTTGAATGCAGTAGTAGAGGAATTGAAGAAAGAAATGTAGGTTTGCCTTTTTGTGAAGGCAAGCAATGAAGAATTCAGAAAAGACTACCATTAACTGTGCTCCCAAACACTATGATCTCCATGTAACGTCCAGATCATAGCAAGTTCAATTGCTTCTGTTTCAACTCTCTTTATGTTTCTGCTGTGATTTCAGTAACATTGCACGTTACTAAAGACGTATTCAAAAGGTGTTATGGATGGCTTTACACAGAATAAATGGAGGGTTAAAGTATAACATAGAAACACAGATGTCAAAAGAAAAGTTGGGGTAAATGATTAGAGTCAACACTGAACAGTCTCCATAGTATAGGCACATGTATGATGATGTGCCTGATTTCTTTGAGTTTCTATCTCTATACCAATATTCTAATTTTCCTTTGGCTACCACTATTCTAGACATTTTTCTATTTCACTAAAATCATTGGCTTAGGGCTCAAATGTTGTGTAGAAAAATTACTGAAACCCATAACTATCTTAGGTAAACATAATTTCCTGGAGAAGTTCAGCTGTTGAATTCAAACACTGCTGTTTTTCAACATCCCATCAGTCTCCAGCAGAAATAAGCATACACTTTTATGGTCCTTTATGTCCTTTAAAAGCTTATTTTATTATTTTTAAAAGTTTTTTTTTCCCCATGGAATTTGGATGAATTATAACTTCTAAGTTCATAGGAATTGGTTCTGTACCCAGACACGCAGAAGGGCTACCAAGTTCTGTCAGCAGGATGGCCTTATATTTAGATGAGTCACTGTACTGTGTGGTCTGAGTGACACGACCTAAAAGGAAAAAAAATAGGGGGTTTACTTAAAATAAAAGGAAGGAATCGGTACAGAAAATTGTAACTTAACTGTGTTCACTCTCTTGAAAAACTCAACATGGATATCAAGTAACAGAAACAAAACAACTGCAAAAAAAAAAGAGCTGTAAAAACACCATTAACTAAGTTATCGTTTTTATTTTAAATAGACAATACAATCACACCGATTTAAAAATATAAACTCCTTTTTTTTTCTGCTGCTCTTTACAGCATTTACCTGATCTAGTTCATAAGTACTAATTTTGGAATGTAGTGTTTTAAAGATAGGGTAGCATGCTACATCAATCTATAAACCTGCCAACATTCAATAAAATTTAACCATTTCTTTCTTATTTGTTAATTGGAAAGTTAATTAAGATCTTCTCTTTATTTATGTTTTAATTTCCTGCAGCCTACAGGGTAACAATATGATAACTCTAAAAGAAACTACAGTTTAACTTATTTTAATTCTGAAATAATTTCCAATTGCATATACTGAAAACTTTCTTCTCTTGTTCTTGGATGTGTGTGATGAGTCACTCAGGTGCGTCTTAACACCTCCCTTAGACTGCTGGCCAAGTCCTGCCTGACATGGATGCTGTTGGCTAATTTTGCTGCAAGAACACATTATTGGCTCAGGTTCAACTTGTCCACCATACAAGTTTCTTCAGAGCTGCTTCCAAGTTGGTTGGCCCCCAGACATGTGCTTGGGGTTTCTTCTCATGTGCAGGATTTGACATTTCCTTTGATTGTACTCAATTTATCTTCTGCTGGCCCATTTCTCCAATCTGTCCAGCTCTCTCTGAATAGCAGCACAGCCATATGGTTTATCAACCACTTCTCCCAGTTTTTCTGTCATCTGTGACTCTGGGAGTTTTCTTATCCATATCCTGCAGTACCTTTTGCTTGTTAACCTAGTCCAACACTTTCACATTTGATTGGGGATTTCCATCTCCCTTCCCTATCACTCCCACTTTAAAGTTGTTCTCACAAGTTTGATCAGCTTGTTGGCAAATGTGCTTTTTGTCCAATTACTCAGTTTGGACATTTATCTTCCTGTGAGTCCTCAATTTTTAGGAAAAGTTCCTTGGTCATAAAAACTGAATCACTGTGGCTGACATCAGTGGGGTCAGAGAACTAGAATTTAGAAAGTTTTATTGGCCTGATGGTGGTAGGGAAAATACTATAGACCAAGGGTAATTTACACTAGTTTTCAGTTATCCATCACTCTACAAACCTGATTAAAACAATAGAAGAAAAAAAGCCTTGCTATTGGAATATCAATGACACATGCAAAGGAAGAATAAAGTTTTTCTTTCTTTCTTTCTTTCTTTTTTTTTCCTTTTATTTCCTTCTTTCACATTATATCATTACTAAAAAAAAACTAAATAAAAATCAGGAAAAATATACTGAGATAAAAAGTATTTTCATGAAACACAATTAATAGAAATAGGAAGAACAAAACTGCTAGACATATTAGGGAGTACATTATCTTTAAACATCACCTCTGCAATAGCACTGAATATTCATCTCTGATGATGTCCTTTATCTCTCATTTCTATCTTTACTCTCTGTATTTTCTTACCTCATTAAATGCTTTTCTTAACGTTTCCTCTTTCTTCTTTTAACCGGTTATTTCAGACTATCACTCCTTTTCTTAATCAATTATTTCACATAACCTTCATTATTTACAACTATCTTTCTAATAACGAGTGCTTTTTCTCTGAATATATCCTGTTTCTGTTTTCTCTCACATTTGCTTCTATTAAAGAATCTTTCGTAAACTCCAGAGCCCATTTTTCTCATTATTATAAAGCACTCTACTATGATTCTGGAATAAGTGTTGATTTCATTCTATTCAGCTACATTCACTTTTGCTCTTGTTTGGAGGGGATGATGGGGAAATAAAAAAAATAGCAGCGTACAAGCAGAGCAGCTCAGAAATTGTACAAAGATCATAGGAAACTAAAAGACAGTAGACCCAGCAGTTCTCCAGGATGTAGGAAATATGCTATTTTCATAAAATTAAGGAAGTTAATAGTAACAGTAAAGAGATTTAAATATTAGATATTTAACACAGAGCACTTAATTTTCTTGTACTTACTGGATGGGAAGAAAAATTACTTGCAAGAATTTTTCTACACAAAATATTTATACGGAACAGCTTTTTAACAGAATCAGTCACAGTGCTCAGAAACAGAAGTCTTGATGCCTTAAATAACTCTGTTTGTGTGCTTAAATCTGAGTGCATACTTCAATCAATTGAGCAAATTGACTTGCACAGTGTTTCTTTTCCTCACCGAAATGCCTAATGAACACTGAGCAGTTAACAAACAAAAGCCCCTTTGCTGTGAAGGAAGTGGGCTGTCTGATCTGCATGACTCTACTGTACAGAAAACAAGCTTAAAAGCTCTTCGGAAATGTGTAAATCGTTAGGCCAAATAGTACAGGCTGTTCTGGAACTCAAATGCTCCTTAAGTAAACACAGTGGGATACCAGAAACCGTAATCATTTTTAGCTTTTAGTAATAAAGACTGCCTATTAAAATATGGTATTTGTGATCATGATAGCATGATCTATTTGACTAGTCCTGAGATAAAATCTTCAGTCCACTAAAGCTTGAGGGAGATGGGGCTTGCTGGGTAATTAGAAGCTACTATTCTAGTTGCTGGTCCCAGGATTTTGAAGCACTGAAAATAATTGTGGTGGTTTTTTTTAATTGACTTATTGATATTGTTTTTACGGGCCTCATTTGATGCTACTATAAAAAATATCCTAGCTTTAAATTGAAAGGATGTATCCTTCCCTTTCTTTTTGCATATTTAGTAGAACTTCAGTATGATGCTTTTGCAAACCATAAACTAATAATTTCCACCTTTACTAATATTAACATTTTCTTGTTTCTCATCAATTTGGGAACAAGAGAGTCACACAACAAATAATAGAAACAGTTATTTTAAATATTATGGTGTTAAGTAAGCAGAAAGCACCATGAACATTTTTCATGGCAAGGTTAAAGAAGCCTTCTTATATACAATCTAAACGTTAAAATTAACTTTTAACCTTTTCATTCCCACACCTGTTTGGTCTGTAGAACAAAGAGTTGAGCATTAAAGGTGCTCCAAAGAAATCTGTCTCTTAAATCTACCATTTAAGCCATCCATGGAAATACATGTGTACATATGTATCTGCCCAGGGAGGTGGTGGAGTCGCCATCCCTGGCAGTGTTCAAGAGGCGCCTGGATGAGGAGCTACGAGAGATGGTTTAGTAGCTTGTGGCACTGATAGGAATGGGAGGGTGGTTGGACTAGATGATCTTGCAGGTCGTTTCCAACCTTGTGATTCTGTGATTCTGTGATTCTGTATATGTTACTACTATTAGAATCCTATATTCATAATGCATTTAGTTCCTTTTATTCTGCTGTTTAACTTCAATTAACTTGCCCATAGTCACTCTACTATTTTTTGTCAGCATCATTAAGGTTACAGTTGTTGTATAAACACAGAAGCAACATTTCTGATGGCAGCATAACTTCAAACAGCCAAGTATTATATCAACATACAGGTCTTATAATTCAGTGCTATTCTAGACTAACAAGGTAGCACATTAAAAAGTTTCTTCTTTTATTATTTAAAGTACCCAATTTTTAATATGTCTCAACTAAGTTCTACTACTTCCTACTAGAAAGTTTTCCAGAATCCTTTCTACTCATATTGACGACCACAATAGTATCTCAACCAGATTCCTGAATTAATTTCTACCTTTCTTATTACTGTTGCCTAAAATATATTGTAATGTTTTAACATGTTCAATACAAGAGAACAGTTCTAAATTTGACTGCAATCCCACCAATATAAATATAAATACATTCCAGTTACTGTTGAACTGTTGCAGAGATGGGGAAAAGAGTATAGGGAATATCCGGGAAAAAGAAGTAGTGATCTGTGGCTTATTTCTGAAAATGAAACTATGGATTCTTACTCAACTGTCACTGCCCACACTGCTTCTTATAATGCTGCTAACACTTAGAACCTAAAGTAAAATGTATTGGAAAATGTATCTTACAGACTCATAGTAAAACATTATATTCTCATTCAAGCTTTGTTCTCCACATTTTACTTTTTGTGTGTGTATGTGTTTATATACATTCTTTTAATGTGTCTCTATATAACTTTATTGATATATGAACTGCAGTTGCATGTTAAGATAGCTAAAAAGACTGGCAAAATATGATCTGTCTACAGTGCATGGAGCAGTGCAAAATGCTAGAGTTATGGCAGCCATCTTGCCATTAGTTAATTATGATAGTTAAATACAATAACGTCATCTTGACGTGACTGGGCTTATTCCAATTTCAGAAGTAGTTCAGTGACCTCTACATCTGTGTCTGCATCTGCAATCTGCAAGACTATAGAGCTTGCTGTTGATACAGCTTTGATTTGCTAGAAAAAATAGGGAAACTTCCGGTCATTTATCTTCAAAATTAATTTTCAAGGCCCTTCGTTTTGTCCTTATGTCTGAAGTCTGTGAAGAAAGTATGATGGCATAAGATGAAGGAAAATACTCACTACCTTCTGTAATTCCTTTAAGACACAAGATTCACTCAAAATTTCTTCTTGGTATTGTAACCCACAAAATTTTGCTCTCAGCCAGAAAAGAATTAAGATGATCTGGGAGGAAGTAATAAAGTAGGCTATCCAGATGGGCTCACCACACTTTTTGCAACCTTGAAAAAATAGTCAGCATGCAGCAACTTTCAAAGATCTTATTTCTCTCATTCATTTATTTAGCAATACCAATAAATTTGGAAATAAAAAGATGTGTTCTTTATTTACCACAGGCAATAAATGAGCTCACTTCCTAGAGCACTATAGATTACATAATGTTGCAGAGCTATCCTCACAACCAAATACACCTGTGCTATTGAAAACAAATCCTATCTGGAAATTAAACTTGACTAAACAGACTTTTTTTTACCTTTCAGAAAAACTGATATATTTTCAAATTTGAAGACTGCTGGCCTTACAACACTTCACTGATAAATATGCTTTATGGTTGTGGTCTTAACTGGGAGAAGTAGTGATTGTTGAAAGGCTTTAGTTGGAATTTTTTTATGTGTCCTACTCAGATACATCTGAAACATAAAACATACAAACAATAAAAAAAAATTGTGTTGTAATCCTTGAGAAATCTTTGATAACAGAATATCTATAAAAACCATTATCTATCTATCTATCTATCTGTCTATCTATCTATATCATTCAAAATCCTATAATCATAGAATCACAGAATGGCCAGGGTTGGAAGGGACCTCAAGGATCATGAATCTCCAAACCTCCTGCCACATGCATGGCCACCAAACTCCCCATTTAATATTAGACCAGGCTGCACAGGGCCCCATCCAATCTGGCTTTGAACACCTCTAGGGATGAGACATCCACAACCTCTCTGGGCAGCCTGTTCCAACACCTCACCACTCTCTCTGTAAAGAACTTATCATCATGATAAGCTTTAGTCCTACTCATTAATTAGAAGTGAAAAATAACATCGTCCTGGTATCTCTCCAGTTATTAGATGACTAAATGAATACTTTATCACGGACTTTTACAAAGCTCTAATAATCTCTTTTTCAAATATTTGTGTTTATTCCTTGTTGGCCATAGAAGCCTTCAGGCTAGACAGCTTTTTCCTAGCATACAAAAATACATGAAGAATTTTTATTGTTTTTTTCTTTAATTCTCAAAATTACGTAGGCAATTCTGTTCAGATCCTGACATCATTTGAAGAAAACAACATATTAGGCGTAGCGTTTTTGAAATTACACATTTTTTCTTCTGTTTTTTAAAGAAAAGGCAAAAAGCTACATTTCTTCCGTTTGCTATTTTCTCACATTACCTGACATGAAATGGGTAATGTATTGTAGTAAAGGTGTGGTCTTTCCTTGGAGGAAACTTACACCAACTTCACTTCTTCTGGCAAGAAAACGTGAAGATCTCCTCTGCCCACTCAGTACAAGAAGTGAAGTTCAGAGTCAAGGTGTATGGATGTATGCTGCCTTGTGTTTTCATTGCAAATGCTGATGTCAATTGTCTCTGTCTACTGTCCATACAGATTTCAGAGACACTATAGAGTACAGAAGCAATTTCCATGGATGTTTAAACTGTTCTGCAGCAGAAGTTTTTTGTATATGTATTTATTTAATTCTATCGGCTTAGCTGTGGATTAAGCTGTAAAGGACTCCATTCTCTGAAGCTGTACTGGAAACTTGTGGGACTGATGTATGGCCCCATTTGACCAGACTGGCTCTGCCTCCAGAGAGCAGAAAGCATGAGAGCAAAACCCAAGGAGCTGTGGACTTCCCCTTTTAACAGAAAGGATATTTTTCAGGTAAGATAAATTTTCCTATATTGCCCTATAAATCATAAGAAACAAAACTCAGTGGTTTTATTCCTGGAAATATTTGTAAATCAGTTATTCTAACTATTCAACCAGCTCTGCTGACTACTCAGTTTCCTGATACAGCCATACCCTTAGGAAATTACAGGATGCTGACCCAGTTTACACAGATGAAGTTAATTAATTCAAATACAATTCAAAAAGGATAGTTGTACATGTCTGTCAAATAAATCTTAACCAACTACCTTTCCAGCCCCACCTTCAATAACCCCTACTCCCTATCCCACTGCACTTCAACCTGGAAAACAAGCTTTCCTGTCCATTATTTGTTTTGTGTGGCTCACTAAGCCTACATTTGGTATCCCAGCCCAAATAGAAATCCATTCAAACATTAACAATAGATCACACCAGCTCTCAGTCTGCAGCACGGGCAAGACAAAGTAGAGAGGCTGGAGTTTACAATGCCCCCAAGGCCTTAAAAAATATAAAGAAAGTCAGTATTTCTCTTTGATTAAAATGAAATGAAGCTGCATGGGACCAAACAACAAAAAGACACTGCCTTGTCTTTCCCACTCTGCTAGGGCCCCCAAGACCGCCTCCACTGAAGCATCCAGTTTCAATGGAGATTTTTGTGCAGACAAAGCAATTACTGTAAGATCTGCAACTGGCCCATTTTCCTTGGTGCTCTTTCTCCTTTCCTATCTCTTCCCTTATCTGGATGGCTCAAGGTTTATTCAGAAAACTGTGGTTGTAATATTGATTTCCATAGAGTGCACCTAAGTTTTCTGTTCAAAACCAGATTAAGATGCATTTTCCCTTTCATTGCAAATGAAATGCACTCAAAAAATCATAGACTATGTTAATTGGTGGAAAAAAAAGTACTCTGTATTTGATTTTTACTGAAAATTTTAAATAGATATCCTGGTGTAAAATTCTAGTACAGATGCTGAGAGAGCTGGGGCTGTTCAGCCTGGAGAAAAGAAGGTTCTGGGGAGATCAGGTAGCAGTCTTTCAGTATCTAAAAGGGGGCTATAAGATGGAAGGAAACCGTCTATTTAGCAGGGTCTGCTGTGACAGGACAAGGCAAAAAGGTTTCAAACTGAAAGAGGGGAGATTTAAACTAGATATAAAGAAAAAGTTTTTTAATGATAAAGGTAATGAAGCACTGGAATAGGTTGCCCAGAGAGGTGTTAGAAGCCCTGTCCCTTAGAGACATCCAAGGTCAGGCTGGGTGGGGCTCAGAGCATCCTGATCAGGTAACCCTGTTCATTCAAGCAGAAGTGGAGTAGAGGGCCATTAAGGGTCCCTTCCAACTCAGAAGACTCTATGATTATTCACAAAGTATTTATATCTACATGGCTAACTGAGACAAAATTCAGAAAGAAGGTATAAGGCTATCATTAAATACTTCTGCAGGATGAGGACTGCCTGTTCACCATCCACAGCTGAGTTCTATATTGAAAGAAATATGACTAGTCAGCTGTCGTGAAATAAAAACATACATTTCTTTTTTGTCACCAGGGAAATCACAATTTTAGGTTCAGAATTTGCAGAACTAAAAAAAAGTTTTTTTAAATCTCACAGCAGCCCATGCAGAAATGAAAATAATAATAATAATGTATTTTACCTTGGCTTTAATAAGATAGCATTATTTTAGAAAGTAAGAAGTGTTATATATTCTTCTGGACTTCTCTATTCCACAAATCTGTCTGAATCAGAAGTTGAGGCTCATCAGGCTTATTACTGTGAATTGAAAATAATTTTCTGTTTATCTCAGCATAAGTGAACACAAAAAATATCCGACATGGATTTCAGAAGAAAGATTGATGACTAAGAAACTTGTTTGGAAAGATTTATTTATGTATGTAAATAAATTCGACTTGTTTATTGACAAGCCTACTAAACTCTAGCAATGTAAAATGACACTTGAGTGTATGATGGCATTCCTTCCTAGGGTTGTTATTTATCCTTTGAATAAATTATAAACCAATTATATAACCAATTATAAAACAGAAAGCTGTGTTCTTGGACTTCCAGTTAACATTAACTTCCATCACTGTTTTTTGGAACCTGTTTAATTCAATGTGTACCAGCAATAATTTCTTCACTGAAGCCCCCTGTTCTGCAGCCTCCAGTCAGTATACAGGGACTTTAACATTACAGGACTTTAATTTGAAAAAAAGAAAAAAAAAAAAGACTTATTTCCAGCTAGGGGTTGTAGGTGAGATGAGTGGTTGGAGCATTCAAAGACACAAGCAGAAAATATGGAGTGAAATATGCTTCTGCAGTCCTAAGTTTCTGATTGGGTGATGTCCCTGCTGCTACTGACAGGGCTGCTCTGTGAATGATACACTAGTGAATTACTTGCTTGTTCATTTACTTGCTGCAGCTGTAATTTGTGTACTGGGAAAGATCCTCACAGCTAGGGATATTGTTAAGAGGCAATGATTTCATATTTAGCTGGGAAAACTCAGCTGTCAACATGCTGAATGAGAAAGCCCTGCTATATGATGATTTACTGGTAGGTTGTTAGAGTAGTATGACTAGACTGCAGTTGGACTTGATGACCTAGATGGCCTTTTCCAACCTGAGTTATTCTATAATTCCATGATTCTATGATTGAAAAGGCTACTTATGTGGAACAAATTGGCCAAAAGTGTGTTTAGTTGTTGTATTTCAATGTGTCTGTGTATCTCTTATTAGAGAATAGACAGAGTTCAAGATGACATAAATATGTCTGTATCCCTTTTGTGATTTCAGGGCTATTTCTCTTAGGCTGTGTTACTCTTGTTAAGGGTAAGACAGCTAGTTACCCATGCTAATGACCATTCTCAGAATCTCAAGAAGAAGACCACATTCTACTACATCAGCTGAGATTTCATTATTGTGAGTCAGGGTATGATATTCTAGAGTTTCCATATAAGAAAACAAAAATTGGCTGAGGATAAAATTAATGTCTGAAGGAAGCGTGCTGAAAGAGAGGACAGCACTGTCTGAGATGTTTCACTCTGGATGAGTGTGAAATGGCAGCAGGGATGAATTTTCACTATGTGTCATTAATAAGAAAAAAATATAATAATAAAATACCAAGGAACAGAAATAAATTTTTTCCATTTTGTCCTACATAAGACAGAAGGACAAAAAGGAGACAGATTGACTGCATTATGGACATATAAAATAAAGTCAGGATAGTTGGACTGAGAAAATAAACCAGATCTTTCATGTTAAGATTCTGCTGCCATTTGGATTCCCAAATTAAGATGGGACTTGGAACTATATGGAAACTTTGCAAGAAGGACACAGCCTGTCAGCAAAAGCTGAGGACAGGCTGGCAGATAAACCAGAGACTTGTCTTCAATAAAAAGAAATGGGCTCTGGAGATTGTGTCTCCTGTGGCCCCTAAAGAAACTTTGACCTATCAGTTAAGCTGGAAATGTCTATTTTACAAGGATAGCTACTGTACTGTTGGCACTTTCAAACTTTACGATTTTCGTCCATCTAAAATGTGCTTGTTGGGAGCTGTTATGGTTAGATCCTGCATGATCTGAGCAGCTACTAAAATGACTTTACCAGTTTTCCTCAGCTTACGATACAGCAACTACAAAACTTCTTAAGAAGTTTGACAATTCAAACCCCCAAGCAACTTTATTGTGTTACTCTGACATTCCTGCCTGGTTCAGTTTTTTGGTTTTTTTTTTTTTTGACATTTAGGATAAAGATAATAGCTTTCAGAAGGTTATAGCTTTAAATTTGACTGTTTTTTAAGCATTAGGGTAGTAGACAAATGGAAACATTTTTAACAAGATAACATTTGCTTTTTTAAAATTATTTTTAATAAAAATGCTATATGTCCAAAGCTTCTATATCCATTTCTCTCGTTGACAGAAAAACAGCTGAATTGGTGATTTACAGAGAAAACTGCTCCAGTTTGGTAAGTCAATTAAATATAAAAAGAAGTTGAGCCAAAAGCAATGCATTTGCTTATGTAGGAAGTAGTTTTAGGACTTTGTAGTTTCTCCTAATGCTGAGTGTATTTCACATGCTGAAATATGAGACAAAGAGATTGACATATATATGTGTACAGGTATAAGTATTTCTATACTTACCAACCATTTTTCATTACAAGGGGCTGAAAATTTCAGCTATTGATTGTACCTCCTCTTTTTCCAGGTAGCATATAAAACTTGGCCTCTAGGGTTACCCAAGGTCAGCAGTGGTAGGTAGGAGATCACCCCTGACTCATAGTGGCTTTGTGCCCTGCTCTTTGTCTGGGTCCATCTGCTGACTCTAAATTGTGAACTTGTTAGTATGGGGACATGATTTTTATTCGGTGGTTGCATGTTTCTATTCCTCAATATTGACTGGGACTGCTAAGCACAAAGGTAATATTAACAGCAATAATAAAAAGTGAAATGCTCTCCTTTTTTCCTGGGAGAAGAACATATGCTTTGACAAATGAAGTCAGCTAATCAAGTTTTCACAGATAAGCTGTTATTCTTTTGATGCACCTGGATAGTAACCCACAGTTCCCACTCACATAGGGAAACTACATATCTGATTTCCAAGTGCGGTGCCAGAATGCTTTGTTCTGCTCTGAAAACACTTACTGATCCCCAGTGTGTGCTCTGTAATACACCTGTGCTGCCCATGAATGTGGTGGTACCCCACAGGAGCAGGAACACCAGGATGGAGTCTCTGGGGACCAGTCAGAGAGTGGAAGAATGGAGAGGGAGGGAGGGAAGCTCTAGGTCAGGCTGGGTTGTGGAGATTTTAATGGGCATTAATACCCTAAAGATAATAGGGGCAGACTCTTCACAACTGTAAATTGGTTTCACCCAAATAAAGTCAATGAAATGATGCCATCTGATGTCTATGGGGATTTTTTTTTTTTCAGCTGCCATAGATAAAGGGTAATGCTGAACAACAAGAGTACTGTGCTGCTTATAGCTAGGGAAGATGTTTCTTCCCCTTTGAGATCTATGTACTGTCAAAGATGTTGCACTGCATTTCATTTACACTTTGAATTCCTCTATACTTCATATTGTATGTTTTATACCAAAGTGGCATCAATATGCCTTTATAATTAAAAATAATTTCCTCATACATGCTGTATATACACGATAATTATGTCACCTCTATTCCATGTTTTACTTCATTTTTTTACCACTGATCAGTCACTAGAGAAAGCAAGTAAGCTTCATTACTCATGAGCAATTTTTTTTAAAGACTTCTCATCCTGTTTTTCTTTTCCTCAACAATATTGTCAAATGTTTGAAGCCTGCCTGGCAGGATTGTGTCTATTTCCTGTCAAGGCTTATAGCACTACTATTTTGGAGGAGACTTTGCCAATCACATATAGTGTGTTAGGAAGAAACCAAGGGCCATCTTTCCTTCCTCTCAGTTGTGATAACATTTTGTAAGAGTTATGCAAGGAGGAACATTGATTCCTCTCTAATCCATGCAGTAGATGGAGAAATAGCAAATGCATTTCCTTGCTCAATGTGATATCATGCCAATTCTTTTGGAGAAAAAATTATACCTTTCAGTCTCATATACTGTGTGTCTTACACCTCACTGTAATGGTTTGATTTTTTTGATTGTGGATATTCAATTCATTCAGAGGTTCACAGAGAAAATATTTTGATCAAAGTCAGTAAATACTTCCATGCTGGGGCGAAAGAAGCTTCCAAGTACTGCTAGCAAGGAGAAAAGGCTGAGAGCAGTTTACTTCATTCTCTAGTGCAGCTGATGTGTCAGTCTAGGTATAGCTCTCAAGCTGGAAAGCCAGCCTGTACCTCTGCCAAATACACACAAATGAATGGAAGTAAAATGTACTTTAGATAGGAAAAATACCACAGATTTTCACACCACAATGACATAAAATGCAGACTTACTCCCAGGAGAAAAGAAATACAGCACTGATCTTTCAAAAGTTTTATTTTCTGCTTTAAAGTCAGTTTTCTCACACCAGTTTTAGCGTTCTCAAATGTATTGGCATGCACTACCTCAATCTAAGGGAAAAGAGAAAGATTAAGTAACAAAAAATAGCAGCCCACCTATAAATGTATCCCTGCTAGACTACTAGATTGTGAAATAAATCCCACAGCAAGAGCCGTCTCATTAAATCCAACTGGCCACAGGAGAGGCAAATGAATCCCTTTTCTTCCATATAAGCTCACTGTTGCTTAAAATACTACTGGTTAACTGAAATCTGTGCATTCCCTGCTGCAGCTCAAGGTTTTACTGGCTCCCTGGGAAGTCTGTAGATTGTCTCCAGCTCCTGAAGCTGTGATTTACCTACTGTAGGGTGGGAGCATGGGAGCCTTAAAGCTGTCTGAGCCCAGGAGAGAGATTTCAGGTGGTGTATGCTGTGTGAGACAGAGACTAGACAGGGAATAGCATTGGTTGTTGGCCTTGCACAGGGCTACCTCAGTCCATCGGAGTTGACGACTTGTTCATTGCAATAACTCTGGGGCAGGAGATGTCAAAGCCTCCCATTGAGGTGGGTTCTGCAGTGCTGGTATTCAGAGAAGTGAGGTGTCTGTGAGGTGTAGAAACAAAAATGGCTAAATGACTGTGATGGTACATTTCTTAGAGTTCTCTACTAGATTATCTGCTGAAAAAAAAGTCTTGTTCAAATTAGTTCCTGAATAGTTCTATTAATACATTTTGAACATTTACCAGAAAGTAAAATTAAGTTGTATTGGTGAATTTAAGGTGAATTGGTGAATTATTGTTCAGCTGGGGGAATTCCCACTCATTTCTAGTCCTGTTCAAAGAACCTTGGAAAATAGTGTAGGCTTTAGTATGTTCCCTTTTTTCTCCCCTCAATATTTATGGGAGTCTGTATTATACTTTTCTCAGGGGAGAATGAAATAATGATGGAGAGCTAGTTGTTCCTACCATACCCATCTCTAAGTGTGGTGTGGTACATACACTATAGTAAATGCTGTTTGGATGCTTGTAAGATGAATGTGTCTGCAGGTGATGTCAATTTGATTGTTTGAGTTTTGTGTGGATTCAGAAGACTCACAAAGAATTTTCAGTTCTTTGGGAAAAATTGAGAAAAGTATTAAGAAGATTCTTGTCCACAAAACAGAGCTTAGAAGTTACCATGTACTCATGTTTTCTATACGTATCAAACAGGCAGAGAAGGCAGGCGAGAAAGACTTCATTCTAGTGTACACCTACAGATGTAAAGTAGTTTTGAAAAGAAGATCCTATTTTTATTGTTATATTGGTTGGATTTGGGATTCTAGGGAAAATTCCTGGCGCTTGTTTCACTTAAAAAAAAAAAAAAAAAAGGCAAAAGAACATATATATACTATACATATATACTATGGAGTTATGATAAAGGGTTAGCCTTATGTTAAGACTTTTCACTTCTATTTAGCATTTATTAAAGACAAAATGCAATTTGTATCTTGGTTGAGAATTTTAATAAGAATAAATCTATCCTTTACACTAGATACGGTGTTAAGTACAGAAGCAAAATAAGTTGGAGAATTTTACAGCCACTGGATGTCATTGTTGTTCTTTTAAAGTACAAAAAAAAAAAAAGTATATATCAGTTGAAGGACTGGAACTTGGGAATAAATATTTTCTGGTGGTTTCCACGTTATTATTATGATGCATTAGAAGTGTATTTACATTAAAGTGTAGCCTCTCTTAGTACTGCTGCAATCTATAAAGCCAAATGATCTTCACAGACATTCCATGTCAGCACCCTAACTACTGCATTCTTTGATTGTTCATCTGTCACTGCAAGTCTTGATGTAGATACAGAAAGTGATAACCTGTGTTATATAGAGAATGTGTATAAACAACTCATTTTTTTAGGTGTGGTCTTCATCAGTTTTTACATGACATTAAATCTCATTTGTGAATGTTTATCAATTGAAAGCTAGCAACAGAATGCAGATTTCAGATACTCTTTCCACACAGCTGTCTCAAAGAGCAATACTGTACAAGTCAGTAGCAGCTACCAGGAAACAATCACGCTCCCTTGTTCATTTCTGAGGGCTGTCTGTGAGTGTCAGCGCGACACAGAGGCGGACATGCAGCCATAGCAGTCAGTCCTGTGTCACTTCTGTGGGGTAGGGGAAGGAGCAATGGTGGTGCTATTGCATGGAGAGCAGCATGACAAGACCAAATCCACTGAGCAAAATGCTCCCATCATCTTCTGCTGTGGCTGCCCAGGTAAGCCACTGAATTGGATGAAATTCCTTCGGGGGTTCTGCAGCTGCCTGTGGCCTACATGAGATTTCTTCTCATTGCTTCCCCACAGTCTCTCCACCCCCTCGTCATACATCTGCCCAGCACCTGGCCCGGAACTTGGAAGAGTTCTTAATTTCATTCTATATGCACACTTATTGCCCTTATAAGAAAGTAAGGCTGTACTACAATCCGTGTGTAGTGGGTGGGTTGTGCACAGCTGTGCAGCAGACCACTTGTTCTCTTTCTACTCTGTGAGAATTATGTTGTTTAAAGCATCCAGTCATCTTTTGCCATCAAGACATTTTGGAATTTAATTATATCAGTAAGCAACAGAGGAGAGCAAACAGGTTTCTCCAAAAGACACCTCGTTTGCCTGCAGTGTTAGGATAGTGTTGAACTATCACCCAAGGCTGTAGGGATACCATGAGCAGTCCATGTCAAGAGAAATCCGAAGAAATGGAACAGCAATGTCACCAGAAAACCAGAAACAATCATTTAGCTTATCAGCTGGAGGCAGACTTGCTGTTAATGTGTGGATGCATTTCTCACCTCTGCAATATAAGTGGAGATTGGGGGCTCTGATGTGGAGACGACAGATGAAATGCAGCTAAAGCAGTTCCAGATTAACTCTTGGATCCGAATATGGCTATATCATGAGAAGAAATGTCACATGGGAAACTTAACCTGTACCAGTTTTGTGTGGATATAGCTGCTCTGGTGCCTTCCTTGTTCTGCCTATTTTCCTTTCAATCCAATTAAGTTAGCAAAGGAGCTGCGTGTGTGCTTCTGCACTGAGAACCTTCAGGTTACAGTTAAAGGTCTGTATACATCAACTACAGTGTCTTGAGATATCAATAGTAGCACAGATGTGGCAGCAGGGGCAGGCTCAGGCCAGCTGTTGTATCTCATCACTGCTTTACCCCTTCTGAAGTTGCAATGAACTCTGAACTGCCTCAGTATGGATAGTTCTCTATCATCCTTAGCACATCTGTTCCCTGAAGGCACAGGGTGTCACTGAGACTCAGTTACCAAAGTTGGTCTAGTGTTGCAATGTGGACCTATACTGAGGCAGAAATTGTTCATTTACATTCTATTGCAGGTCTCAGATGTCAGCAGGCTCATAGCGGTGATACCCAAATCTCGTTGTTTTTTTTTTTTTGGTCTTGTCTTCATCTCTCATTGGGAATTAGGTGCCTAAATGCCTTTGAGGATTTGGCACCAAGATTCTATCTCTAGTTCATATGCAGCTATTAGAACACTGACAGGAAATTTTGCATCCCCTGGGTTTGGACATCGCAAGTAAAAAATATTTCTGTGAGAACTAAACAAGGGCAGAGATTTCTCAGTAGAGGAAAAGATTCAGTTCAAAACAGTAATTTGTTAACAAAAATTTTTAGGAGAGATGGACAAACAAGATGTCTGCATCAAAATAATTGATAGTTTTGCAGCCAATTCTACCGTCCGTCTATTGATCATGGTTAACACTTCAGCTGAAGAACTGAGAGCTCAGGCTGGAGTCAGACCAGGGACATCTGCCACGGTGTTCCTTGTCCCAGGGAAGTGCCTTACCTTACACAGCTGTTGAGGCTGTGACCACACTGCTTTACCCCACCCATCTCTCTCGCGCGTTTTAGCAGACCTTGGCTTATTACCTTACCCCCTGTCTCATCTTTGGCGGGCCTTGGGCTCATTCTGATGCATAATGGGAAAAATGAGATCTCGAAAATTTTCGCGGGACAGGAAAACCACTTCCTACTCAGTTCTATTTCTGTTTCAAAATTCTGTTTGGTGGTAGTTTCAGTGAACTCTTTCTTCCTTTGTGTGCCATATGATTCACAGTTGTTTTCTAAATCACCAAAAGCCATTGACAGGCGATGTGGTTTTGATTTAGGACAAAGATGTTCTTTTAAAAAATCATTAACTCAAAATATAGATGAAAAAAAAAGAAATCTGTGTTTACCTTGTTGTTTGCCTTCCAAAAATTTTATGAGAGCAAAAAGCATTTATATCCATGCTATTTATAGATGGAGAAGCAAATTAAACAGAATTGTGTTTATCTTAGAGAGCCAGCACTGAACTGAGATACATAATGTATGTATATATTCATGTGTAAATAATATGTAAACAGTTAAGTGCCTTTCACAAATAAAGACAGTTACAGGTATCTGGGGAGAACATATGCATATTGTAAGTAGATTGAACTTATAAATAAAAACAATTTACTGGTATAAATATTCTGTAAAAAGAACAGACAAGTGCATATTTGTATTCTATATTAATTTTGAACCTTCCAAGTTTTGCCCATACTTTGAATATTTATAAAACTAATTATTTTCCCCCAGATGTTAGATTACATTTTTGCAAGGAGTTGGGATACTACACTGCTAAAATATCAACTTTACAGGGCAAAATAAGGAGCAAAATGAAATGCTACACGCAGTTCTTGAAAGAGTAGTATTTTCCCCTAGGCTAAATTACATCATCCAACATCATGAAGCAAACAAAAAATACAGTGCAGAGAGTCAGACCTTTAAACAGAACTTTTTTCTTTTGGTGTAAGAAGGCAATTTTGCATTTGGCTCAAATGATGACTAGAATTTAGAAACCTCAGGATGCTGTGTGTTTGATGATTTGAAAGCTAGTTCATAAATAGCACAAAGAGAATACTTGGATATTGAAACCCTGCCGCTGCTTAAGGAAGAGCTGACCATCATCACTTCCTCTTCAGATTATAACCTGGGGATAAAGAGAAAATATTCTTGCCTCTATAATGTTCACCACAAACACAGAAGTATGAAAATTCAACAGCAAATGGCCCTAAGACAGCCAATTATACTCCAGTCATCTGTTGGCACAGGAATTAGTGACATTTTCCAGGAGCATTTGATTACCAGAATAGTGATCATTGTAGCTTACTACAGCTTTGACTCTGGGCCTGGAAAACTTCAATGCTCTTTTTCCAAGAATTTAATAGGAAAATATATTAAGAAAAGATAACAGAGGATAATTTACTCCATCCTCATGCCTCAAAAGGAAAGTCAACTATGCATCCTGAAAGACATTGTTCAAATTGTTCTCCAAAACACAAGTGAAGCAAGTGTTGCAACTCCCTCCAGGCTTTATTGTTCACGGATGCAGGGAACTGTTAATATCTTTCCTCTTTGCTCCTAGATTTTATGTTCGGTGTATCTGGCTTATATATCTGCAACTTTCTGGAACTTCTCTCTGTCTTCTCAATTCTCTGAACTAAACTACTCCTGTTCCACTACCAATAATTCCTCACAGACATGCTTTTAGATCTTTGATAATTCCTATTCCTCTTGATGCTTTCTTCAACTTGTTCACGTATTTCTTAAGATGTAGATCATTAGGGTGAATGAGTTATTCTAGTCCATGTAGCCAAAGAAATTGTACAGCTCACGTGATACTCTCTGCAGATGTTAATATGATTTTCTTTTTTTAAAAAACATCACAGCATTGGTGACTTGTGTTTGACTGATTGTCTGCTCTTACCCAAACTGCTTTTCAGCAGAACGCCAGCGTGCATAGCCCATCATTCCTCAGTCTTGTTCATGCAGTGGATTATACCTGCATATGAATAAATTTGTGTTGCTAAATTTTTTCCACACTATTTCCCAGTTTGTTCATTTCTATATTCTTGTATTTCACTGATTTCAAGGTTTGTATATACACCTTCAAGAATGAAAACCGGAAAATATCCACTAAATTCTTCTGCAGAGTTACTAAAAGGCAACTTTTCCTTGTGTACGGTGTTTCAAACAGACAGACCTTTTGATTCTGCAAAGTCCTCATGAGAGATCTTATTATAACTTATTAAACCCAGCAGTTCTGCTCATCCTTTGACTCTTCCTTTAGATGACTCAGGTGGCCAGATTATATATATGCAAGTGAAACAACCTGGAGAGAGTTAGCTTAAAATTTGTGAGTGATATAACCATACACACACATAGACAAGTCATTTTCCCCATAAATGCAGACATATAAAATGCTGTCATATAATTCTACATTCATCTGCACATGCCAGTTATTTTGAAGTGAGAAATGGATAGAAATATAGACAATTTCCCTCCATACATGTGGAAAAGTATCCAGACTATCCAGGAAGACATTATTTCCTGGTAAAATACTCGATGTGGTTTGGTAATGTATTGAAAAAAAACTTCAAAAAGCCAGATGGTTCTCCCTGTTATTTTAATGTTATTGTTTAATGAGTAATCCAAGAAATGCATTTAAGTAAGTGAATAAAATCCAGTTGTTTCATCGTTGTGTTATCTTAAGCAACAACAAATAAATAAAAGCATTCCAATAATGAAATATTTTCTCTGTAAGAACCTGGTGGAGTAGTTGTGCCAAATTCTGCAGTGATGTAAACTGAATGGATGCAAAGCAGATGTAACTTCATCTGCTGATTGCAACTGAAAGCTTTTAAAATTTGCTTGGAACATATTTATGCCTTGAGATGCATGGAGAGATGAAGTTCAACTGAAGTTTAAGGAGTACCATCATTTCCCTCCACCAAAACCTTCTCTGTGTCACTGATTTCCTCAGACAAATGTAGTTTTTTGGTATCAAGTTTCTTTAAGCTCTCTTTAGACATACAGTCCTCTCTATGCAGTTTATGCAGGTAAATATCTTTACTTATCAGTAAATCACTCACAATACCTCACAGTACTCATAATTTGGCAGAGGAATCTTTGTCTGCCTAGTCACCTATTAGTAACGACTCATGTACTATAAATAGTAGATCCATTCTTGTTGGCCAATGAGGAGCAACTGAAATTTTTTAGTCAAGTTAAAAACATGTTCAAGCTAATTATAGTGCCTACTAATGAAATGTTTCTCTCAAGTGATGAACTTCATTACCCTTGATAACATTAAATATTAATTCAGCCAACCTACTGAGATGCTTGGATACTAAAGTGGGAGTTTACCAGAATTTGAACACTCAGTTTGAAGGCTGTTACGCTCCAACTCTACTAACCCTCTTCAAGTCCAGAAATTTCTGGCGATAAAATTTTCATCAATGAAATTTCTGCATTTTTTAGAAATTTATTACTGCACGTCTTCCGAAGTACTGCCACTGTGGGTCAGAGTAACTCCCTGCCTACACGTAAGTGAGACAGTTGACTGCAGGTATTCCTTCACTTCATTCACAGAGAAATTTGGCTTAGTCAGTGTTGTTAAATCCTACTGGTCCAAAGCATTGAACTCAGTGGAAAACAAAGCAACCGTCTTTGCTTTCACTCACGTCTGGAATAGCTGGCACTGAAGTTATGCACTTATAAAATAGCATTCCCTCCAGAATAATAATTCTTGACTCTGTTCTCTAGTCAAGTTCAAATCTCTGTCTTCCATTAACGCAGTGGACTTTAATCAGACGACAGGAAGGGCTACTGTTCACCCCTGTTTCTGAAACTGCCTGCTATAGTTATATATTCCATAAAGCCAGAAGTAAAGAGGTGCACTTACTCAGGGAAAAATCCCAGTAGCAAAACATAATATAAGTTAATATTAAGAGGTATTGCTTTACATCACTTCAGACTGAGGAGGAACTAAAATTCCTGGTTTTTATTTCTTAAGTGACTTTTGTATTCACCCAGCAACAGCATGGAAAGGGTAGTGCTAGCACTTTCTGAAGCTCTTTCTTTATCCAAAAAGACCAAATCAGCATTCAACTATCTAAATGGCAGGTGCAGATGCTATGTAGAAGAGATTCCAAATTGTGAATGTATGTCTCTCTTTGCAGACTCAGCATTTTATAAGGTCAGCGTTCCTCTTGTCAGTAATGTATATTGTATACCCATCAGTAGACTTCACTTCAAAACACACCCAAAACTTTCTCTTACCTTAAGCACTTAATATCTGCCTGTGGACGTCTGCAGTTGAACAGACTATTAAATGTTGCATTTGGTGAAAATCAGCATAAAGTATCAAATTCCTGAGGAAACAAACAAAGAAACAAAGAAAGCCCCTAATTCCTGCTAGTGAATGTACCCCAATTAATCTCCTCAATTTTGGTCTGTAGCAGTGACTGACATTGGGTTCTGATGCAAGGCTACATACTGGGAGATCTTGCAGGACATAGCTCCCATCGCAGCTAGGCACAAACAAAAGATCTCTAAATCTACATGTCCTAGATCACAGATAATCCATAATCACAGTCAATTTCTTTAAGTCCCTAGTCATGTAAATGACATTGATCTTGTAAACATGCCAAGTTGCCCTGAAACTTACCAATCTGCCTGTATCTCACATGCAGATCTGACACTTGGTTGCATGGCCCTTAGTGCACAATATTGTCAACCTTGATCTTTGGATAATAACAATTAAAATTATTTTAAAGTCTGTCTATGATACAGCCCCTTGCTAAATTTTCTTAGTTACGTTTACAGAAACTTTTAACAGCATTGCTGTATTTTTCAGTAAATTTTCTATAGAATGTATATGTTTAATATGATATTATTTAATATAGCTTATGAGTACAAGTGAGGACAAAAACTCTGAAATGCGCGTGTGAAACTTCCCCTTCTGCTAAGAGAAATGCTTCAAGAAAATCCTCAAGGTGGCAGCACGGTCTCAGTATTTAAGCTCACATGCCACTGAAGGTAAACCAACCAAAAAACAAAGCACCTGAAAACAAAGCATTGCTAAGTTAAGCCTTCTTTTAAACAAATTTATACCCAATCTTAGAACAAATGCCCTACTAATAAATCCCACTGCTTTCCTTTGGGCCTGAAAATTTCCAACTTTAAAAGTGACAACGACTTCAGGCATCCTTAAGTGAATGCTAAAAAATGGTAACTAAAACAAGGCCTGTGCTTTTTCTTTTACCCAGGCATGAGGAAAATGGGTTTTACAGACTTCGTACACTAAGCAGGCATATGTACCCAATCTAATCTTTCAGACCCTCCTAAATATGGATCTTGTTACACCATCCTGCACTTGCGCAGGTATGATTATAGCTCTTGCTACTTCTCATACCTCAGACAAATGTACTGGTTAGCAGGGCATGACAGAAACATGCATTGTATCAGACACAGAACCTCCCCACACTCCATGTTACTTTATATACCCATCTTATACACTAGCTCTTCACTAATCTAAGTTGTCTGTTACACATAATATTGTCTAAATAAAATGCCAGCTAATTCACTTTTAGCCATAATGAGTACATGGACTGAAAGTGTGCAATATCCTGCACTCTGTTGTATAGAACTAATCCTACAAATTGCTTTGAGTGTTGCAAGAGTGCATTTTCTCATGAATGCTTTTTATTATTGCTAATATGACATCATTTATAAACAAGGAAAACTGCCTACAGCATGTGCAGACATCAACAATGATGAAAATGGCTGGAAGCTTCCATTATTTTACTTTAACAGTGTGTCCTTTGATACTCAGATCATCATTTAGGTTCCAACTAAACAGTTTTCATCTTAATCTGACAATTTCCAAATTTAGAAATGATGCATATTCTAAAAGTAATGTTAAGATTTACATGCTCTTGGATGCTCCACTTTTACTAACAGTAATAAAGTTGCACATTTGGTTACCTTAATGCTAATATCATTAATATCGTTATTAAAGAAATTGTTTTATTTAAAACACTTTACAAAAACAAAACTTAAAAGATAGATATTCTTTTTTCAGTACTACAGGTAATCTACTCTACCCTGTTTGGCCCAGTTGTTTACAGGAAAATGTCACCCATTTCTTCCTTCCATCTGCTTTTAAGAAAATGAAAACTGAAATCCGTGCATTAACTGTTAAATTCATGATTTCTAATGGTGATTCAGTTTCAGAAAGGCTTGAAAATAGCAGATAGCTTATGCCACTAGATGTTTAGTTGGAAAATCTTAAATAAGGCACAAAGTCACAATTTTACATTTGTCACTCTTGACTTTAGTGATGTCTATTATGAGCAAGTTCCTACAAATGTAAATTCAGAGCCAACCTCTTTCCTTACAATAGAAGATGTATTTTAAAAGAGCTCATCTCCAGAAACTTTCTTAAAGATGGGCAACAGCTGGTAAGAGACAGCTTGATTAAAGATGGGAGGCATAAAATTGGGCAAGGGATCTCATGTTTGAAAGCATTACTAACATCATAGATAAGGAGAAATCAGTAGATGTTAATACACAGTTTGGTTTCTGATACACATTTGGCAGCCTCTTGCATGGCCAAAATATAGACCACTTAAAAAAAGAAAAAAAAAAAGGAAAAAATAGGTGAAAAAAAAAAAGAGTATAAAAATAATCATATAAACTCACCTAGACAACAACTTCACCTAATTTTCTATGATTTTTTTTTCTCTAGTGTCCAACATTAAATAGATTAATAGATGTGAATAGATGTGCAACTTGTTTTGCCATCATATAAAAGTGAAAAAAAAAAGAGTGCAAGTAACCTGTGGCAATCCTCTACTACAAGCACCACTCAGTAAATATCATTCCTCATCCTTATGGTCTACAAATTTCTCCACTGTATTTTTCCATTTATAGAATAAATTAATTGTACAGTGAGATCCTGAGCTCTCTGAAATCCAAGATCTTACTATATTTCATAAGTTGCAGGGTCCTCAAATATTGGAGAAGTAATGACCACAGAAACAAACACCTAGTATATCAGGTTATCTTTCTTTGGAAGAGAAATAGGCACATAATATCATCTTAATGCTGCCAAGTTTCTATTTCAATTTATTTCTGCTGATGAACGGGAACAGCATTGAGGTAGCAAGGAGATTGTCTAAAAAGGTATGACATCTCTGACAGGTCATTCAGGTGAGGTTTTCTTTTATAGAGGTCTGAGGGACTTTAGTAACCTAGATTTGAAAACTGGGCCAACTACCTGAATTGTTTTTCAAAGGGAAGCTGCAATCTGCAGATGTCTTTGAAAACAAACCCATGATCTGCTTTGCATAATGGAGCAGATATTATATGTTTCCACTTATTGCTCTTAAAATAATACTCTACTGGAGAAGTTTCAGGTTTCCACAGTTTTATTTTTATTATTCCATTTTTCGTTATGTTGTTCAAACTGGGCAAACTGTTGGTACTGATTTATGTACATCTACAATTGTTTATGCTAGAAATAATTATTCTTCCATTAATTCACTATGGGTGTGATTTTCAAAAATCTTGTTATTTCTCACTAAGTCCTCACTCACTAAGAGGTGCTGTGAAAATCACACAATCTCTTTTATATGTCCCACTATGTGGGGTTATACCTTTGTTTACAAGAAAAGAGTGTGTAATTTTGCACTAATAAAGGGTATAAGTAACACTAATGTAATTAAAGATCTTCTGAGCTTTAGATATCTCACTTTGAAGACTTGTAGAGTACAGCCTATTAGTTTTAGCTTCATATAGTTTTATTACAGCTTTCGGAATACTAGAGAGGCTTGTACATGGGGGATACAAGCTGAGGAAGACTACTAAAGGCATAAGTCTACTGGACAGCTTAGGATTCAACCCAAAAGCAAACAGATGGAGTTAACATAAACCAGAGCATTACATCTACTTTAATCTAGTGCTCCTTTCTTACTCTACATGATGTGATAATGTCTGCAACCAGACCAAAGCTTTGATTTGTCACAGGAGCCAGAGTACCACATCTCACACAGTACAAGTAAAAAAATATTAACAAATGCATTGTGCAGAACATCAGATTTTGATGAGGCAAGGGTCAAGGTGGAAACAGATGCAGCAGAGGTGTCTTTGTGCCACCCTGGTTCTGAGCACTCAGAAGGCCAAAGCTGAGATGCCTCAGCTTCTGTTCAGAGCATTTTTAACTTGTTTTTACCCAACATTGACTATTTCAGCTGCCAGTGATAACTACAACATAAACATCACAAAAACCTCTTTGCATGGAAATTCCTTTTGTACCATACAGTTAGTACCCTTCTCTTGCAATAGTCATGAATGAAGAAAATGCATTGGAGAAAGCACTTGCATGTCTGGAAAATCTGTTTAATTTAAACTATGAACACGACAGTCAAGAAGAAGAGTCAGTCTAAAAGAGGAACTTGAATATAACTTTCTCACATTTCAGTCAAGCAACTTGCCTCCAAACTAGATTTTATTTCATTAAAGAATTACACTAGAATATCTTATTTTCATTTTGATGTGCAATAAAATCAAGTTTCAGTCAGACATATTCATGAAATCCCTTGGTTTTTTTTTTTTTTTTTTTTTTTTTTTTTTTTTTTTTTTTTAATAAGGGAAAATGAGAATGCTTTTTAGCCTCAGCCTATCTGGCTGAAAATTCCCAAATCCTTCTATAATGTGCACTAGAACTGTAGTGCAAATCTTGTTTTTCCCACAGGTGAGTGCAGCTGCATATCCCATTGCACACACTGTTCTTCTGCTGAGGTACTTTGTAAATCTCTCCTGGGCATGGCTTCCATGCTTCTTCTCAAACATACTACTGTACCTCATGGGGCAAAATAATCCAGGCATGATGCAAAAAGTGGGCTTTCAAAATCATGTAGATAATATTTCATGAACCAAAATACAATATTTTAAAAGAGAAATGATCAATTTATCAAGCAATACAAATAACTTTTATTCAGGAGGATAAAGGACATTCGCTCAGCTTCTGCTTCTTCTGATGAAATTGCATCCTGCTTCTTCCCTCAGTGGGATTTTCCTGTAATACTTCTTAAAGTAGAAATAATTACGGATTTCTCCTACTTGTTCTGTAGTGACATTTTTATTTTTTATTTCTCAATTTTGCCTCCTGTGCAGCAAGCGCTTCACCTTCAACTCCGGAGGATTGCCTAAAGGCTTTTTCATTTAACTGCAGCTACATGCCGGCGCACAAATTGCCTGACAGGGATGATGTGGAGTGATCAGGCCTGCATCCTACAGCAGGAGATTTACCTGCTTCTTTGAGCACACAGAGCCTGGCTCCATGTTGGATATGGGTTCAGGTTTTGCAGCATGTTGTACTGCTCCAGAGCAGTAGATCTTGCCGAAAATGTTTATAAATAGAAATTAGTGGTGATTCAGATACAAATACTGAGAACTGTTGGAGTTTAGGAAGCAAAAGTTCTACTATCTGTGTTTTGAGGATTTTCTTTTCTAGACTAGCACATACAAACTATTTCTCTTAAACATAATGAGACAACCTAGGAGATAACATCAGCATGCTATAGGAATGAAAAATAATATGTAATGGAGAAGCACTGTCTGCCATTTCTGTTTCCAGGATCTGAACCCTCAGAGCTCCAAAATTACATATTCCATAAAAAATATTCAGATGTTTCATGGTTTTACAGAGGATTTTGAAATAACACTTCGACATCTAAAATACAACTCAGGGAGAACACTAATGCACCAAGTCAAAGAAAGTTGTGTTACAATTCTACCTGAGGTCTTAATATTCTATATTTCCCCCAAAGCTTTCTGTCTATGCCCAGAAAAGCTTCATACTTTCCCCCCATAAAACAGTAAAGCTTCTTTATCACCCAACAACTACTCTACAAGCTATTAATTCAGCTCAAAACATAGCTCCACAAGTGGTATGCATGGCCGTGCTTGATACAGTTTGGGCTATAGCATACCTCCCAGGCTGCGTCCAAGATTCAAGGATAGTTACTAAAAGTACTGCTTGGCTTCCGCTTCAACTATTGTTGGTTTTTTTACAGATATTTTTTTTCCCCTGGCTTAGGAGGTGCTTTAGCATTTCATATTTTTCCCTCTCAAAAAGTATTTCTGAACTGTCATGAAGTCACTACTCAACTTTCCTTTTATCCTTACTAACGGGCTGTTTTACATCCAGTAGAAATTATTGAAATTATTAAAGTAATTCATTATTCTTGATTAAACAGTTACCCCTGTTGGAAAATGTAAATCAAGAAATCTAATTATTGAAATCTTTTCCTTCTCTATAAAATATATTGCCATCACTCTTGTATGTAAGTTTTCATTTTAAAACATAACACCAAAATTCTATGCCAGACTTCTACACTATGCCAAACATAACACTGGCATACAATCATTTTGTTCAAATGAAATAGTTGGAGGGGGAAGAGGATTTGATTTAGTCCCATCTCTAGATAGAGGCTTTAAATATTCCCTTCAATGGTTAGCTCCTCAGAAAGGTGAGGAAGCCTGGGTTTTGGCCCATATTGCCCAGAGGCACAATCCTATACTGCTTATTTAAAATTAAAGAACAAACAAACAAATCCAAACAGAATGACCAATGGATCAATGATTGGAAACCTTGATTTACCTTTTCCAACAGGGGTCTAATCAAAATGCTACAGATGAAGGGTGTGAAGTGCCTACTCACCTCTGGATCTGGCATTCATTTTAGCATGTTAGCATGCCCCAGTGGAGAAGTATCTTTTTCCTGCACTGAGACATTATGGCAGCCGCCTTCAGAAAGGATGGTTTGAGCCCCTTAACCTAAAGGAAATCTGCCTACAATAAGTCACCTACTTAGGCAAGTGTTCCAGTTGTAACTGTTAAGTACTCTGGAGGAATGAGCCATTCTCCAGTGTTTATATAGGGACATTTCGTTAACATTAGAACAATAGAAGTGTCTCATAGATAACAAGGAACAGTCCTGTGAATTTAAGAGAAAAGCAGGAGTTCAGGCAACTCCTACCCTCAGCACTGAGTTATCTGCTCAGTGCATCAGTTTTCTAGACCTTTGTTTGATGATATCTAGTTCTTCCTCAATTATATGCAGGAAACTTATTTCTTTGAGCCTCTGTCCTTTAAGTAGCCTTCCAATGGGAAGGCATTCCTTGTATATCTTGAAATGAAGTCTCATGCCTCTCTTATCCTTAGTTTCTCTAAGCACACCTTCTTTTGCCACTGGTCCTGTCACTGGTATCTTTGGTTCTCTAAGCAACCACAAACTTATTCACTGATGCATAATATCAATATAATGAAATCCAAACTAGCATTACTTTAGATGTATATATCTATCTTATTACACTGGAAAATTACCAGCTTATACTGGCATCCTCCACAATGGTTACTTTCAGATACTATAGAGAAATGTTCAAAATAAATGGTTTTTTCATTTGATTCTGTGTCCTCCACCAGGTACTATCTTGGGCTACATTAAATAATACATTAAGCCACATGCATCTATGAAATAAATAATGGTATTCACATCATAAAAGATCAGCTTGGAATGTTCTTTTATGCGCACTGTCCTTCCTAAACAGATTATGACTGGGGCCTTTAAAAGTCTGTGTGTATGAACTGTTCAATCAGTTTTCAGAAAATGCCAATTACTAATAATTTCATTTCATCAGCCAAAATTCTTTTTCCATTACTCAAAACTCTAGGATTAATATCAGCCATTACAAAGCTTCTTTAATTTTCATTAAAGTGAAGCTCTATTCCAACTTGAGCTCAGTTTGTTTACCACATGCTGAGTTAAACTCATGACCACATTTGCCTTTTTTAAAGCTTAGTTTGGTGCTCTCATGGCTGCTTCTGATCATTTTCCAGTGTGATTAACTATCATTGTAATTAGATGCAATCCATGCTGCTTTCCACACATCAGTTGCCTGGACAATACATCTAGTGTCCTTTATTGCCATCACATTCGGCGTCCACAATTACCTATTTTTTTTCTTCTCTAACATGCATAATACTTGAAGAATAATTAGAAACTCTATTTTTTTTCTCTCAGACCTCTTCCCAGATCCCTGTAGTCATCTTTTAACCTCACAGCTCCTTGTGACGCATTCCCTTGTTACCATTGTTTTGTTGTCATTTCTAGTGATTGAAAAAAAGCTTTATAACCCCTTCTACTCCTGAATTTTCTTCTCATTCCAATAGATACTCCAATATATAATGTGTCGTTGCCTTCATTTACGCTGATGATTTTTTGGCCAACTCTTTGTACTACACTGATAATTAGAGCTTTGCAAAAAGTCACTATGTGAAAATATTGTAGGTAATTCCAAACTTGTCTAGACATTCAAGTCAAATTGAACAACTGATTGAAAAGGAATAGAATATATTTAGACAAAATGTGATTGCCAAAACTGTAGGAAACTAGAGAGTTCAGTTGTCTCATTGATGGCTTCTCTAATTGTGAACACTGTAAGCATGTTCATTATTTTCTGAAGGAATTAGGATTGTCGTAGTACCAAGCATCCCAGTCATTCTGCTGTTTAGCAGTTTGTATAAAGGATTCAACAAGAGGGAAACCTCAGAATATCCTGTAAACTACAGTGTTTAAGGCATTCATCTGGGTGGAGAAAATAGCCGTTCATGTCCCATCTTTCTGAGTAGAGAGAAGCATTTAAATGACCATTCAGCTGTGTGCTTTTGCTGGATAGAATTGCAAGACGGATTGCTGTCATTGTGGAAACTGTACATCTGTCTTTATAAAGCACTTCTAAGTGTATGGTAGAGATCTGAAATTCTTCAGTAACGTTGAGGTTTTTCTGCACTACTGTTTTTCCAATAGAAAGTTTGTTTCTTGAAGTTTTTCTCCACAATATTTTAAAAAAGCTAATTTGCTTTATTTTCAAAAGTTCTATGCAGAGGAAACAGATGTGTGCTGGCTGCATTTCAGGACAGGTGATCCTCTTCACTAATGCTGCTTTCCACCAGCAGTGATGGAGCTTGTCTATTTCTTAGTCCAATGACTCTCCATTCGTGACTCTTAATTGTTCCCCAGAAATATCTGAAATGTCTTTGCAGAGCTTAGGGACTGCCTCTAAAAGTCTTTGGACTGCCATCCAAAGACTGAGCTATTGACTAGCACCTCAGGCTTGGTCAAATCAATACAGAGTTCCCAATATAAGAATTTTGACAAACCCATGCTTGTTTTTAGCAATACAGAGAGAGAATTAAGATAGAGAAGTAGCTTAGTAACACAATGTAATCCATTACTATAAGTTGATTTACACATTTCCATTCCTTCCTCTATATTTTACAGAACATAGTTGGCTTTATTCCAACAAAGGAAAGTGCAAGAAGGGAAAGATTGCTTTACCCTTGCTAACACTCACTACCAACAGGTACACAGCAGATGTTCAATCTTAGCATCAGCGCTACAGATACACACACAGATTTCAAGCAGATATACTTATTTCAATGCTGGTCACAATGCTCTGACAATAATTTGTTATAAATCCTTTCGCAGTCAGCCCAGTTGGGATGAAGGTGTTTTGGTGGTGATTTCAACAGATAATTCATTTTTCCTCTGAATGTGGAGGTGGAAATCTAACCTCCTTCCTTAAGCTAAAATAATTATAAAACAAATAAACAAACAAAAACAAAAGCATCAAATTTTACCTGTCATTAGAATACCCAATAGTAACAATTATAACAATGCATATAACCTCCATATATAACTTACACAACTTTTATGTTTCAAGTTTCTATGAAAAACATAAAGTAATTGAACATCATCACTGTTTGAAAAACAGCTTGTTAATCATCAGATTAGTGAAGCATGCTTTACTATAGCTTTCACTCCTGTTACTGACTTCAGTATCTAAGCCATACAAAAACTTAATAAAGCATTATTCTGTCTGAGATTGTTACAAGAGCTTTCTCCCATGTGAGCTGTCCTGGCCTTTAGTAACTTTGAAATGCATCCATCAGTCTGTTACTCCATTCTCAGTCTCACTCTAGTCCCCAAGTATGAATGCCATGTTTCTATCAGAAACAAGGATATATTTTAAATATTTATGTAAACCTTGGATCAAAACATAATCAAACAGGCCATAGCAGGTGGGATCTACAGCCAAATAAGTTGTAGTTTTTGTCTATATACTTTCTAAAAAAGACCAGATGTTTTAAACTCTCAACATGTCAACGGTGTCCTACGCAGAGTCATCATTTAGGGTCTTCAGCCTAGTTCCACATCCAAGAGAGGCAGGAGCAAGCGCAGTGAGGTGGTGAGTGATGCATTTCAGCAGTGGCAACAGCAACAGCGGGTCACTTCCATTGGTGCAGATTTTTATGAGCACTGCACACATGCTCTTGTTTATTGCTGGGGAAAATGCACAGTTAGTGGTAGTGACTATGTTGGAAAATAGTGTTTTTCAGGTGAGAATTTGTTCTACCAAATTGCGTTACTGTGCTCTGTGTCTGTTGTGGTTTCCATGGAAATAAACATGGAAGCATTACTTTTGGAGTGACCTACTTAGAAATAAGATACTTTAATTCATGAAAAGGATCTTGTAGACACCATAAACTGTTTTTTCAAGCTATCAGCTCAGTACTCCTCAGTGATTAAAAATTAATTAGGGTGCTAAGATGAACTATTAAAAGAAATAATTGACAACAAAGCAAAAGAGATATTTAATGTGCCTTGGAGTTTTTGTTGCATCAAATGAAACAGGATACAGTCAATCCAATACAGAGAAAGATGAAAAGGATGACAAGAAGAAATTAAACAGACCAGAACAGTTCTGGAAATGGCTCAGCTGAGCAGGCAATAGATAAGAGAAAAAAAATATAATATCCTGAATGTGGGAGAGAAGATGAACGGAAAATAATTATTCAATGTTTCACATTGCTCAGGATGTGGAAGACACCAAATAAAATGATTAAAATAGTTCACATATAGGAAACTAAAATAAGTTATTTTTCCTATGCAAAAGTAACATACAATAAGTATAAAAGACATTAAAAAAAATCAGAAAAAAAAAAAGAGAATAAAAGTCCGTCATGGGTTATTAAATTGCATGGTTTTGATGCCACTTGTTCCTGTAGATAACTCCAATTTTCAGGAAAGGAACTAGGAGCGACAGTGAGGGAAAGATCATTTTGTTCTGCTATTCCCTGCTGGTGACTGTCGCAAAGTTAGATGGGCTTCTGCACTTTCCCATCATGTTCACGCTTGTGTTCCTATACATTTGAATAAATACTAGTTTTCAAACAATAAAGCAACTTCTGCAGGTAATGCGTTGAGAGCCAGTAAGACATCTAGGACTCCAATCCCTAACTCAGTTTCGTGTAATGGGAAACATCCTTCAGATTTGGAAATATGAATGTTATTTTATTGTCCTCTCTAAGGCGAACTAAAATTAGTAAAAATGTTAAAAAAACAGTGGATATTGGTATGCATTAAATTTGAAAAGCCCTGCAACTTTTCGTTTCAATGTTTTTCAAGTTGAAGAAAAAAATTATAGATACAAGAATTTCAGATTCATCTGATAACCTTATTTCAAAAATGTAGCTGTGATTATAAACCTGATAAAAAAAAATAAATTAGCACTATGGAAAATGCAGCACTATTGCCAAATTCTGAAATTATTGAAAGAAATTATTTTGGCAACTACTTAAGAAAAAGAATTGCTTCCAGAGAGCATGACTGGTAAAGAAATTATTTGCTGGTCAAATGTTGCTAAGAAAATAATTCAGACAGCCTCAGTTTTCCAATTAATTACATCCTTTGAAAATTTTGTTGGTCAAATATTATTTATAAAGTTTGTGTCAAATTAAAAGTTAGAAAGATATTTTTTCCGTAAGAATAAGTATTATTGACATATTGGTTATACATCCAGTTACTTTTATTTTTACTGTAGACTTATTTCATACATATTTCTCTTTTTATAGCTGGGAAAATGATCCACCCAATCTAAAAAATGATAGCAAGAATGTGTCATTCTACTTTTTACTGTGAGGGAAAAGTTAATTCTAAAGAACAGCAAAAAATCTGTGGGTTTTGTTGTTAATTTTGTAAGTGCCAATAATACTTTCCAGTGATGGACAAAAAACCTATGAAAAAAGATTCAAACTTAATTTTACTTAAACAACTAGGGTGCCTCAAAAAAGGTAAACAAATACTCTTCTGTGGCATCACATTTACCACAATATTTCTTAAATTTGGCATGCTTGTGTACTGTAAGTCTGTATTTATATCTTGTCATGGTAAATGTTTACATTTCAATATGGAATTTATTTATAAAAATGAACTAAAAAGAGGAGTTGGGAGTGGGTAAAAGCATATGGGTAGAAAGTAAGATTTAAAAAGAAAACTGAGCTTTTCTTAGAGAAAAAAACTAGATGTGAATTTAACTGCAAAAATAGCATAACGCCACGTGAATAGCACTGCATACAAAACACACAAGTGGAAGGTGGAGAGGCAAGGTAGGATCCTGAAGAAGGCCATTCAGATTATAAATGGGTTTAAGTGAGAGGAGAAACTGGAGCAACTATAACCTACCTTAAGCATCTACACTTAGCAGGTATTGAAATATTTCTACTGAGTTCTGCAGAGCTGAGCATGGGAATCAAGCTCTCAGCTGCTGGAAAATGTAGCATGAAGACAGCATAAAGATTTATTCAAACCTTAAGTACTTATTGAAAGAGAGCATTTTTTTCATTCACAAAACCATCCCTTGGAGTACAATCCTCTCAGCAGCTTGGAATTCTACTTTTCCACGATATATTTTGGAACCAGCTCTTAAGAGGCTTGGTAAAAAGCCAAAAATCATATTTGGTTGAGGATTCTGGGAAAAAAAAGTCCTTCCATCTGAATTTGAAAATAAGATCTGCTTAGAAATTTCCCATAGAGAGGAAAATCAAAACATGATTAGTATTTATACAATCAAAATACTTTGTTCTGAAAATTTCATCTCAGTTGTGGTTTCTAATCCTACTAGAATAAAGAGAACTTGATTTCACTGTATGGGAACCAGGATGCTCAGGTATCCATATGCTCAGTTTTATGGCAGGAAGCCAGGAACTCTCTGCGAGGTAAACTGGAAGGGAGTTAGGCTGATCTCAACAGGACCCTCCATGTTCAGCTTGTCTGTTTTTTTCTTCATTACAAGCAAAATAAAACAAAACAAAAACCCGGGCAAATAGTCTATGGCAAGGCACTGATTTAATCAGTTTGAGGATTTATATTTCAAGTGTTTTCAAAGGTCTTTTAGTTTTTCAAAAGCTTTGATAGCCATACTGCATGGAGGTCAAGTTTTGCTTATTCTTAGACTTTATTCAAGGCCTGAATAATTTTAGACTATTCAAAACACAGTCATGTTAATCAATCTTATTTATAGAGCACGAAAACAATGGAGATATTAATATCATCTTACTGATTTTCCTTTAAATGAATTCACTCTGTAGGTCCTCCAGAGTTCCACAGTCATGCTAGGTCTGAAGAAAAGAGGGTAAACCAATCTGGAACTTTTTAGAAGGAAGTTCAGGTACTGTATTTTCTCCTAGATCTTGTCAAGCCTTTGGTAATATGTTATTTGATATATAATTATCTTTATATCAGTAAGAAGAGAGATAATTTAATTGTTTTAATTACATGGAATTTTATAGTTCTTAGGACTAAATTTGGACTCAGGACAGAGGCTGTCATTCTCCTGAGAGTTCTGATGCTGAGAAACCAATGATATTCAGAATCTAGTAGAAATTGCCTACAGAAATACTGTTTCCACAAGGAATAATAAGGCAAGTTGTTAAATTGTCTAAGAAAGAACAAGCTGAGCAGTTGAAAATGCTACGTCCTTGTGGACCTGAAGAATCTCTCAGAGGCTTATTTCAAGACCATGTGGTATGACCAGAAAACACAGAGCATAATTTGACAGAGTCGCATTGAAGTCCTGGCATTTGCTCTCTGCCTAATAATCAGATAGCCTGATTTGCTTTTTTCTTCTCCTTTCTAGCAGGATGATACCCGGCTGAGCTTCCTGAGGATTGTAACCATGAGAGGGAACCTGGCTGGCAGCCATTTGCCCATGCTCAGATAGGGAAGCAGCTCAGCTCATAAGGGAATGCGTTTGGATTTATGTGGCCCTATTGCCACTGGCTTGAATGATAGCCTACCATCTCCTCGGCTGGCCAGGGTAGCAGGTGCTGCAGCACTGCTTTTGTTGTCCATTGTAGCAGCAGTTATTTGCGTTGGCTATGAGAATGGCAGCTGCTCAGTTTGCTGGAGCAGAGGTTGGGGCATAGCTTTGTAGATGGTCAGGAGTAGCTGATGGGGCACACAAATCATTACTATTATAGTACATTGCTGTCTTCTGCCTTCATACCACCATTATTCATAGATAAAAGGACCCAAAGACAAAAGTCAAGATGGATTTTTTGCATAGTATTGATCACATCAAATACAAAAATTAAGCTGAATGCTCAAAGCCCCTGGCTATAATTTTTGTTCATTTGTTCTTCTATTTGCATAGAGTAATAGAGTAATGTTCTCTCTTAGTTAGCAAATGGTGTAAATTATATAATATTTGGTCATGATTTATTTTCTCAATCTGGAGTCCTTCTTTTATACACAGATTATCCCAAGAGGCCATTTACAACCATGATTCTATGGGCTATAATCACAGCTCTAGGAATGCTAACATGAACTTCTCTATTTTATGCTGAATATTCACCAGCATCTGCTATGGGATTAATACAAAAAGATTCTGCCACACATGGCAGCCAATCAACAAACAATATGTTGATATAGTTTGAGATTATCCCTTCATTGGCCATGCAAAATCTGTGGTAGAAACATCTCCAGGGGTTTATATTGCAGTCTTCAGCTTCCCAATTTACATTTGGCCTTTCAATGACTTTCTGTTTTACTATTATACTTTTCCATTAGTGTACAAATATTATACAGGTGTTAACCAGAATTTCCTCCTATGTTCTTTGACAATTTAAGCCTACAAGGATGAGCATCTTTCTATCTTCCAACTGGAACTCTATAATTTGAAACTGTTCTGTTAAGTAAGGTAATGCACAGAAGGATAAGCATTGTTTTCTTATTTTTGATGTTATTTTTTTCTGCAATATTTTTTACAATAGAAGTATTTAGATTTCATTCATTCAAATGCAAGATCTATACACTAAAAATCTGCTTCCAAAACACTCGGGGAAATTTCTATTTTGGAATAAAACAAGAATAAAAGTAAAGTTCCTGCCCCTGGACAGACTAGTTCTCCTGTTACCTATTTAGTTTTCCTTATTAAAATTTTTCTTTGCAACTTTTGAAAATAAGAACAAATCTGAAGAAAAAATAGATTCTGTATGGCTTGAGCCATATTTGCACCGTTTACTTGGGAGTTACCTGCAACTAGTGCATTAATAGTAATTGAAGAGAGTGCAGTGAATTTTGAACAGCTGTGCTGAGGTTCACCCCCAGCGCTGCTCAAACTGACGCTTCCCCACCCTCATTCTCAGATGCAAATCCCTAACATGAAGTATTTACGCTGAAGCAAGGGTAATGTTGAGTGAAATTGTGGGCATTTTTTTTCTTATTAAATGCAAAATAATATGCAAAATAACTATTTTCCTGTCTCATGAAATAATATGAAATTGTTAGTTTGACTATAACTTTCAATGAAATACAAAGGCAAATAACAAGTGAAATTGTACTTCAAATCCTAGGGGAAATGTCTGCTAAGAATGTGATAAAAGCCCTCAGGCAGCTTGTTCAAAGACTTAAAAAGAAACTACACTTAGAGTTCTCAGTTTAACAGGGAGCAATAAGGAAAATAGTCTAGCTGAGCAAGAAAAGGCTGAGTAGGAGCCAATATACCGTTTTGCAGTTAAGTTATTCGGTTTTAAGAACTGAGAAACATCAGAGAAGTTTATACGAGCCTGTTGCGTATCATTCTTATTCTGCTCAGTAACACTGAGATGTTAATCCCTGTGATGGGACTTCCATTTTAGCATATGCAGGAAATTTAACTGTAACTTAAGTTATAATTCAGCATGTCAGATCAATGATGTCAATGAATGCTGATTTCTTCCAGCAGCATTTGTTTCTATTACTGCAATAATGAAGACAGGTGGAATCATTTGATGATGTCTGTTGGGAGAACCTTTATAAAAGGCTAAGCCGAGCTGAAATAGGGTGGTGTGCTTAGTTGTTTTTCTGATAGTGATACAAAAGTTTTTACGACACTTTGTAATTATAAATATATATTTTTAATGCATTCACATTATGAGGTACAGGTGGTGATTATTTATAACTTACACTTACTTATCCTAGGTACAGAGTTACCGTACTGTGTTAACTGTCCTTCAATAATGTAAAGTTATAAAAAAATTTAAGATTTTAAATTCATAAAATCTTTCCCAAGATATCTTTGTTTTCATTCTTGTTATCTATATTTTGTTAAATTAAGTATTTCTTTCAACATTCTCTTCAACAGGCATCTCATTACCATTGTTCTCAATTCTTTGAGTCAGCCTATCCTATTAAGTTGTGCTGACATCCCTTGTTCAAAGTTTTGGCATTTGCATGAAATTGAACAACAAAATTGTGGAAATCTACCATCCTGATGTATTATTTGAAATAATCTTAGTAACAAATGCTTTTTAGTTTAAATTAGTATTCCTCATTTTTTTAAGAATTTTTCTCTCCAGATTCTTGCAAACATTTTGAAAAATGGTATTCAAGCAAGCAAAACTTCTTTAATTGCCTGCAAGTTACTCAATTTTACTTCTTGAAACTCTACGCTTTGAGTACTTCTATATAAAACAGATCTTCTACATCATATCACTCTGAAATTGATATCTACGTTATGTGATTTTAAAATCTACTCTGTGCTAATGAGGACAGCTGATGCTGCCTTTTCAATCCTGTTTCTTTTCATTTTCTTTTCTCCCTCTCTTCTCCTTCATTTGATGCCATGTTACCTTGTCAGAGAGCTCAAGCAGTGAAGGATTTCAAAGATTTTCTGAACCTTAAAGACCAGGAACATAGGAAAATATGGATTTTCATAAGAACAACACTGAAGAATTTAAGACTTGAGAAAGACATAGAAAACCAAAGTTATAGCATCACTAAATACAAAGTCAAAGATGTGGTAATATAGTCCTAGACTTCTAGTGTTAAAGAAAAAGTAAATATATATTTGAAGTTAACCACTACAGCAAGCTGATGACTTAAAGAAAGGCTTTTTCTTGTCTATTCTACTTCAAGGCTCATCTCCTATATGTTTGAATTGCTTTGGAGGTTGTTTTTTTTTCTTCACACCTGCCCTTTCTTGTGTCAATTTGATGCTGAAAGGATCCAAGCTCTTAAATAACTGATGAATGATTTTCTCAGCTGCAGAATAAACATTAAAGAACTGATGTGTTTTACATTAAAATAGCATGTTTGCATAGGGAAATTTACACTCGAAGGTTCTGTCTGTGTAAATAGATCTGCATGCAAGTGTTCAAAACTTAAGCACTGTAAGCTACTTGGAGCAGAACAGGTTTTTCACTGGTTGGCTGAGCCCCCTAGAGTTTCCAGCACAAACTGCTGCTGTATGTGAATGCAAAGCTTTGCTTCTGTCTGCAATTATATATTATATATATATATATATATCTTTTTGAAACTGGTTTTATATTTGTGCCACTTACATTCAATATCTTCATTCTTTGCAGAAAATCAGCACACAAACCTATAATCATATCTTGATATGATAGTGTAAATTTTTAAGAAAGTATCAATGGAGAAGTTTTATATCATTCATTGAGCATCTTGTAATTTTATTCTTGTAGAAATGCCCTTTAATTTCACTCAGGAGAGAAGAGAATTAAAACCACTATTGATCAGATAGCTGCAGATTTTCATGTACTTTTTTTACTCCAAAGTGAACACTGTGAGTCAAGAGGCCATTAGTTAGTATCTCTGGAAAGTTACTTCTCTGTAAATTAAGATTTTTGATGTATGACTTTGTTAGTTTTTAGGTAGATACACTGACTACAATGACCAAACAACTCTACAGAATACACTGCTGAAAGTATTGATGCAAATCTACAGGTAGAAAAGTGCATGTAGATGTTGAAAATGGAGATGTCCAAATCAAATGGACAAAATTTTATAAAGACTTTAAACTCATGTCCTAGCAGCTGTTCTTTCTGCACTGCTGGCATCAGGAAATTATCTGATCTACGATTGAATGCTGCTCATTTATATGAAAAACCCTGTAAAATATTTGATATTTTCTAGGTCCTAAAGCTGCTTCTGGCCACAAGTGGTAGCTACAGCTGAGGGCAGGGTGGTGTATAAGATCACTCCAGTAAGATCCCATATGCTATACTGGTTGTAGAAGACTTGCTTGGATCAAGCTGAGGTGGGAGCTGTGGCTTTATAACACAAGTTCTCATATTTGTTGGGGGCAGCTGTAATTTGCCTCCCTCTGAACAGTCTGTATGTGGTCTTCCTGTTTGAACCAAAGAAACAGCACAACTCCCAGCTGGAAAAAATATGTGACTACCTCTACCCAAGGCAATTTAGAAAGTGTTACCTCTTAGGTAAAGTTGAAAACAGAATTTTCAACATTAGCATTACGAAAAGCCAGGCATGGAGCTGGAGGACATCTCACGTACTCCCTAAAGCTGTACATATATATGGCTACATACCTCAGTGCAATTTTATCTGAATGAAATGATTTGTGTTCGGGCAGCACAATAGGCAGCCAGTGTGTAAACAGTCTCTTAACATTTTGCAGCCCATTATATTTTGCTGCCCAAGGCAACCTCCTGCTCTTTGTGGTTATACAGACCTGCTTTTATTTTCTCATGTTGTCAGATATGAGCCTATATATCACTCCCTTCAAGAGAGGTTGGACTCAGCATTGTAAGATGTAACTTACCATCGGTAGCAGACAGCTACTTAGGGATCCTTCTGGTCAATAGAAGGTTTCTGGGTGAGAAGAAAAAGGGAAATAACACCGCAAAATAGACAAAACATGAATAATATGCTTTACTAACTACTTGTATTTCTATAAACAGGGTGTGTGGGTAATAAATGTCTATTTCCTATGCCCCATGCCTGAAGTGCCATTTGCAAAGAACTATTCAGTAGTTGTGAGTGATTCCAAATATGTTTTAATGTCAGCAAGTCCATTTTGGGGATTAAAATGTCCTTCCCAGATGGGCAAGCATTTGGTACTTCCCAAAGCTGGAGTCAAAAGGATTCTGAACGCAAACATGAAATTCAAAGAATGAGCAAGCTTTGGTTTTGACAATAAAATAAGCAGATTAGCAAAGTGACAAGTCCTTGTGTTAAGAAATATTGAAATCTTTACAGGGAAGTGGCTGTTAAAATGAATCATCTGGTAATTGTTAACACATGCTGGTAAACCACTACTATCTGCTGTTCTAAATGCAACCAAAACATGGTATCTTAAGATGTGTGAACTGATATTTAATCCTTTTTCATCTTGAATCATGCAGCAGAAGCATCATAGCTTTTCATCTGGGAGATATTGACATGTAAGAAAAAAGCAAGAGAAAGACAAATATTATTATGAAGAGGTGTTTTATTGCAATTTGGGGGAGAAGTCTAATATATGTAAGTAGGAAGGTGGACATATTAGCATCCTACAATTTTAATATTAATTAATTTAAAAAGTTTTAACCAGGTTTCAGCCAAATCTCAGGATCCTTTTGAGGGTGCTTGCTGGGAGGAAAAATTGCATCAGCAGTGTCTTGGATATCATCTTGTTCATTTCTAAAAGAACACTGTGCTATTTCCTTCAAGACAGCAAGAACCAAGCAGCAGAAGAGTTTCCATACTTGCAGTTCTGGCTCTTTTTAAGCCTGCACTTAGCCTCTCAGATTTTTCTCAGTGCCACACAAGCTGCACTCTGTGTGTCTGCACTGTTCTTCCTACTGCAATATCATTTCCCCTGTTTCTGTGTGCGCAGAGACATCTGTTTCAGTGCGATCAATTTCCACCCTATGGGTGAAATGACTCAGGGCTGTATCACTGGAAGAGCTATTGTGGGTACTTACTAATTCGTCGTTTTACACACTCTGTTCAGCAATGGAACTCAAAGGCTTCTTCCACTTGGTTTAAAATATTAAGTGCTGCAGAAACTTTGACTATTCTGTTAACTTTGACTTAAAATCCTCTTTTTCCGATTTTTTAATGAACTTGTGATTTTTGACTATCTCTGTTTTCATGTGCCCAAACTGCTGTACTTTGGAGTCTGGTTGATGCATAATGTTCTGTAAAACTATGTGCCCATCAGACATTAATCAGTTTCATATTGGATATGCAAGAACTTCAGCACTAAAAATCATTTCTTGGTTTTGAAAATATTTGTTGTTGTTTTCAAAACTGCTGGATTTTCACCATGGAAAAAAAAAAAAAAAAAAAAAAAAAAAAATTCTTCCAAAGCTGGAAATGTTTTTGAGTTAAAAACTCTACAAAACCGTGTCATTTGAAACTTTTAACTTTTGTCTGATGTTTCTAGTTTAAGAATTATGTGTTACTTGCCTCAAGCTTTCCAGATGGTCAAATACCCTTGATAATTTCTTATTTGAGGAAAGGATTTCTGAATTATTTATTATTAATTACATTCCTACAGATAGTTCCAAAGTGACTTCTTTCTGTTCTTTTTTCTTTGCTGGCCTCAAAATGCACTTTTTTTGCCACCGTCTTAAGTGTGAACAGGACTTGCTTGTCTTTCGTAAATTATTTTTAGCTCTGAGTAAAGAAATGACTATCAAAGGAAGGAGGGAGGGAAGGGATGGTTGCAGAAAGGAAGGAAGGAAGAAAGGAAGTAGGAAGGAAAAAGGGAAGGAAGAAGAGAAGGAGGAAAAGAGGGAAGGAAGGAGGGAAGAAGGGAAGGAAGGAACCCAGACGAATAAAAGGTGTCAGAACACATAATTTTAAATTATTTTATCAGTAACCCTCCACCTCACCACCTCTCAGTTTAACAATAGTATGAAGCCATAGAACAATCAGCAGCACTCCATGCACATTCTCAAAATTATACAGACATCTAACTCCCTTGAAAACATACTATTTAGAATACCTCATATCATTAAAGTCACCTTTAAAGCTCACACTCACTTAGTTCACACGTGGGTGCTGTGCAATTTAGGACAAGTGTGTGCATCTGAATTTTTCAAGGTTGTTACATTGACCAAAACTTTCATACCTTCAACAGATTGCGTGCACGTGCATCTGAGTGTGCATGCCAGTTTTATTTCCCTTCTGCTACTCTTGGCATGAACAGTCAAGGAAACCTGTGTAAATATAGTCCTACTTGCCATATTGGATCAGGAACAAACACTGCCCTGCAGTCTTCTGACTGCAGCACTAGTTTTGGCTTTAATTATTATAGCAACTTGAGTTGACCTATTAGGGAAGTAGCTGACAGTACTTCAGGACACTGAAAATCTTTTGAACAAATAAAAGGTATAAAGAATGGTTTTCTCAAAGTAATATCAGCAGCCTTCCTAAGAGACTGCTGCAGGAGGCTGAAAATTTTTCAATCAAATCTGTTTTTAAGGGAAATAGATTTTTGATGGATCCTTGAGCGATTTTGTGTGTGTGTGCTACTCCTCTCTTTTGTAGACAGAATTTCTTCTCCATCCCAAACTCACCATGGCAGATACTTTTAAGGCATACATGTGATATCATAGTGCATGATGGTCAAGAAGGTTGTGTAGGAGAACTTATGCGCAGAGCAGATTGTGATTGTGATTCTGTGATTCAGATGTAGTGCAATTTCTATAGAATGCTACAGTACTTCTGAATCCAAGTATGTAACTTTCAAGATTAAACTAAATAACTGTGGAAAAAAAAAATCAGCACAAAAATCAGTTTAAGGCTGAATTCTTCAAACATAATGCCTTTGTGATTGTGGGTATGACAGTAGCTGCGTTTCTCTCACTTATTCTAGCAGAACTCATAGAATCTCCATGAGAGCTGGTAGAAGGCCTGCTTTTCCCCCTCACTGTTCATTCCTGCTCTTCTGGTTTCATATCCTAATCTGTTTCTCTGTGGTTGTCCTAGTGGTTATGCAGGGTTAAAAAGCAAGTCTGTCAGCATAGCTGAGTGGGTGGCAATCTGCAACACAGACACGGAAACCAGCGTCCATAGTGAAGTTACTTTTCAGTTTTTCTTATTATAAAACTACAACCTAACATGGGAAGATCCTTGGCTTTGGACTGAGATTCTGTTCAATAGGAACTACTATCTGCAGCAAAACCTTTTTGAAATTGTAGTATTTTCAGTTTGCTACTTTCAGTGATTAGTGCAATTTCAGTGATTTAGGCAAAGCATTCAAAGTGGCACGTTCCTTTCCCCCTTCCCCCCCCCCTTTTTTTTTCTTTTTTTTAATATTCACAATAATCTTCTTGCTATTTCCATACATTTTCTACACTACTTGGATATCTAGCATTCCTCCAGTTCCTGGATTTTCACATTAGTATTTAATGGAGAACTATCAGAGTGAGAGACAGGAGGTGTAGTCGAGCCATGGAAGCCATGATGGGGGGATCTGAGGCTGACACATTACTGACATGTGGAAAAGATGCTGTAGATCTCCCTGAAGCCAGGGGGCCACTCATTACTGTCCATTACTGTCCATGGACTCCATACCATATTCCCTCATCTACACACATACAAATGTGTTTTCTCATTGCCCATGAGTTTCAAGCTTCAAGACCGTCAATAAGACATACAAACAAGTAAGACATATGTAGATTATTGAGAAGAAAAAGGCTTTATTTACCACTCAATGGTAATATTTGCCACTCGATTTTTTGTAGTGTTGAGGTTGAAGTCAAAGCACAATGCTTCGTATCAGCCATATGAGGATAGGCTTTGTACAAAATGAAGAAATCATGGCATAGTCATCTGATAGTAAGCCTTTGATAAAGCTAAGTAGAATACTCACAAGTCCTGAAACATAACGTTCCTGCAGATGTTCTGAATAAAACTCTTTCTAATGCAGACATTTGTAAAACAAGCAGGGGAGAAAAAGTATTCCTCAGAACAATACTAAAGTTTTTGCTCCATGCATATATTGCACTTCATCAGAACTGCCTATATTCTAAATTAGCCAGGGACCACTGGTACCTTTGTACTCTGCTACTGGAGGTGAATTCACTTTGGAAAATTTAAAACATATGGGAGGAAAGTGCTTTTTTTATTCTTTGGTCAGTTCCCTTTTAGAGATGTGTCTAGCATGAATTTTATTACCCTCATATCTCTCTTTTTTATTATGCTTAGAAACAGCTAGGCCACAGAGGAAGAGACTGGTTCTCTGATGTGCTTTCCCATCACTTCCTTGTTCCCCTTTGTTTGTATAACATTCTTTTCCTATGACAGTGTTCTGAGCCTCTATCATTTCCACACTCCAGATTCCACACCTCTGTCACGCTGCACCTATTTAATTCCTGTAATAAAACATTTGCCTTATATCAGTAAGTCATACTGGAGTCTTTATTGCTTATTAACACTATAGGCAATCATTCATTTCTACATTCATTGCATTTATAGCCTTCAACAGGGTACTTATAGAATCAAATGAGAAATGTTCAAAAGAGCAATATTGTTACCAAAAAAAATATCAATGAACAGAATAATTGTGTAGAGATCACATGAAAATTCTTGGATGTACAGTGCTATCTTCAACATCAAACTGTTCAGAAAATAACACTCAGCTTTCATATATGCAGAATATCCCACATCTTTTCTCTGTCTCTACCAACCCTATTGCACAAATGCCTCATTGACAATCTCTCAGCTGCATCCAGTCTGAAGGAACAACGTATAAGAACTCAAAGTGTTAATCTCTGGCACACTTAGAACTATAGTCCATTTCTTCCTAGGAAGGAAAAAACAGTTTTATTTCATTTAGCAGAATAAGCATCAAGCCGTCATGGTGCTGACCACAACAGTATAATTCAGCTTGAAGGAGATCAGCATGTCAATACTTATGGGTACTCTTTTCTACTGAATAGAGATTTTCTTTCTTGGTCAGAAAAATGCTGATTAAATTAAGACTTCTATATTTAGGGCCTTCTATTGGAGGGAAAAAAAGGAATCTTCAAAGAGCAATTCAGCCTGCCTAACATCTGACCTGTCCTTGATGGTCCTCATTGGTGCCCATAGACCAGACTCCTAATCAGGCAAATATGCAGACATGATGGGACAAAGCTGTTTTCCAGCTTTGGAATAATCCAAAAGAGGAAGCTGAAGATGGCATTATTTATAGTTTCCCTTCTGGCTAACATAAAATTTTTTGTGAGATTATTTTCTTATGAGGTCTCTGAAAATTCTAGGCGCAGTTGCATCTTTCACTGTGTTGTTTTTCTTGTCTCAGATTTGCCAGATGAGGACTTCTTTGATTAAATACCTGTCCAATTCCTAGTTTTTGGTATTTCATTTAACAATATGAAAAATACACTATACCTTGGTTCTATGACAGACCAATAGAGTAAGTATGTGACCCTTCGGGAATGTATGTCATGTGGGTACTTCTATTCTGCTGATATGTGTGTAAATGTCATTATTGACAATTTGCCTTGCATAAAACACATTTTCTGTGGAAAACAGGGTTCTTCATCTTGATGCCTAATCGAATGTATTAGAAGAAAGGAAAGGAATGTCTATAACAATTGCTGGAGTCTTCTCTCTTCCACTAAGTAAGAATTTTGAGAACAGTTCTATGAAGAGAATTCTCATCTTTTCTTTGTTCAAGTGTCAATAATAGAGGTGGATAAATGGCTCATAATATATCGTGCAAACATATTTTCAAATATTTACATGGCTACTCCGGTAGATTCTTAGAAAAATCTTAGAAAGCCTACTCCTAGTGTGAGAACTGATTTATATGAATTGATTGTGGTTAACCTTCAGGTACGTTGTGTAATAGCTCATATAGTTTGCAGTTGAACATTACTGCATTGACTTGTATATGTTCCAAAGGTGTCTCCTAATTAACAGAATATTTGAATTTTTTTTTTTATTAGTTTCTCCTATATTTGTATAATATTAGTGGAAAATAACTGTGATGGTGGGAACTTATCACAGTGATACCGAGAAAGGCATTAGAGCCCCACTGCAGGATGCAAGGTGTTGGCCTTAGAAAGAAATAGCTAAATATTTCAGAGACCAGCAAAATGCAAAGTGGTCAGTTATATTAATGAACACAGATAAGGTTCCAACTACCATAGGTTTGCCCATCACTTCAACTTTTCATCAGTAAAACTCTTCAATATCAAAAATACATTAAGATATTTATACTAGTTGTTTGGTAGGGTATAAATTATCTCTAGAAATAAGGCCAAAATTGTCAAAGAACATATATATGAAAGTCCTGACTTTGTTCAGATAACATGGGAAAAAAGATATAATTATTCAAATTAATTATTGATTGATTCATTAATCATCATTTGATGTCTCAACTTTCTTCTAGGTTTAAGTTTTGCTACACTGCCTCTTAACACTCTTCTCACAACAACAAACTATTATTAGATAACACGTTGTACCACAGATGTAGATGTACTGAGTATAAATGTGTAAACAGCAGTGGCAAAGCTCCTGCTGAATAAGAACCATTCTGCACAGTTTTGAGAATGGTAGAGGAGAGCTTTGGCATACCCAATAACAGTTTGAAACAAAAGTGTCAACAGCATACAAGTTCTATTGGCTGGAACAAACTTGGCATTGCAAAGCATCTCTTATTCTGTCTGAATATGAATAAAGAAGAAAGTTTATCTTTCCTTCCCAAATTCTATCCAGGATTCCATGCGTGCTAAATCTTCTTACTTGTTAAACATGTTCCCGTTTTGTTCAAATCACTGGATCAGTGGGAAAAACCTTTTAATAAAAGATACTTTTCACATTGACTCACCTCTCTGCTTAATCTGTACCTTGAATAACCTCCTCCAAGACAAAATGTGCTTTTATTGTCTTCGGCGCTCCCATTTTGTGACAGGGATGGTCACAAAATGATTTATCTGTGGTAGACACATATCCACTAGGAATAGCCAGGAGATTACAAAGACCTCCAGATATCTTTCATATACAGAAGTGCATCTGTATATTACTATATATGTATTTATTTTTATATAATTCTATATCAGCATATCCAACTGAGAAATCACAGATAAATCTTATCCCCTTAACTGCATGAATAGAGTAGATTCTGGTGTAGTTTTTCAAATATCCATGTACAAAAATCAAGACCCCCCAAAAAATCTAAACTAAACAGACATTAAAATATGATTACTTAATCAGCATATTTATCAAGAAAAAATATTTCTGGAATACAGCTTCATCATTTAAAATCATATCTGTAATTACTTTGTTGAATTCGCACGTATTTGTTGTACTCCAGTGAAGAAACGCCATACTCAGTGCAAATGCATGCCTATCTAGGGATCTAGAAATACAACTGAACTTACCCACATCAGGAAAATTAAGCTACAGCCACACAGATCAATCATTTTCTGTTTTAAAATTAAAATTTAAATTTTGTCAAAGATCAAGTCTCGTGCTGAAAAATGATGGTATGGAAGAATCGCTTCTGTAATAAAAATAGGTTTCCAAGCAAACTCTCTGTAGAAACTCTGTACTGGAGGAACTTTTAAGCAAAGCATTACTGATCAGGAAAAAATAAATCAAATACTAGGCTATATGAACTAATTAAAAGTCATCACAGTAGCTCACACTCACCAAAATAGCTTGAAAGGATAGCTGAGTGACAAATCATTAACTGTTTCAAAAATAAGTAACAAATGGTTTTCTGTAATCCTGACTTTCTAACACACTGAAAGGCTGAAGAATACAGTCCTTTTCATGAACTTTATCTAGCCATTAGCCATTACTAAACAAATTGTCTTTTGTGGTTTATACTTACTGACAGAAATATATAAATATATATAGTGAGATAAAAAATAATCAAAGTACACCTGGTTATTATTTGTAAAGTCTTAACTGTAAGTTTTTAATGATTAATTTATCTGGCATCTAATACCTTAATAGATCATGAGAAACATCAAGGGAGGAATGTGGTACTGCATTTTTAAAGTCTCTTTCACTCTCACTGAATGATAATAGGCATGGAAGCTATCATTAGTCTTGTTAGATGATGGTTCCTTTAGGAATCTCTTATGTGTTACCTTTTAGAGGGAAGGTCAGAGAAAATCCCCCTGGGAGTTCCCTTGCAGGATACAGCTAACACAAGCGTAAACTGTATGGAAATGGCTAAATTATCTTTAGAGAGACCTTGTTCTTTCACATCAATCAGACCTTTCTGAACTAGTAAAAAAGATAAGCATCCTGCCAGTAAGACTGTTACTATCCATGTTTGCCATGACTGTCACAACAAATTTTGAATGAAAATATCATTGTCGTACTTTTCTAGAGGAAAATATGTCTGTTGGTAAAAGGTAGCTGCAATTTATTTCAGTAAGAGCTATATGAACTGACGGTATAAAAATATAACATTTGAGATTGTAGTTAAAATCCACAGTCAGGAAACATAAAAGTTAATGCTGCAAGAGCTACCTCAACATATCTTGTATATTTTATGGTATAGATTTTATAGCATAATCAATAATCTATTAAGTTTCACATTTAACAAGGAAACAGGATTACGAATGGGATTTTTATAGAATCTGATCAGTAGTTAATGAAAACTTTGTGGATTTCTTGACTTTTCTTGACTTTGGCTATATAGACTTGATGTTCTGTATTTAATTTTGTTATTATTTCTGAAGATTTTTAGGAAGATAAGAAAGAGAAAACTGGCTGCTCCAAGTGTTTGCTTCATTGCCTTCTGGGAAGTAATGAGGAAAGCTGGACAAGAGAGACAGGCTTGTGTGAGAAACTCTGCATATGAAACATACAGTGCTGCTCTTATGAAATATTAGGTATTTGTCCATCTCATTTATAAGAGTAACATTAATTTATGGAATAAATTAACTTCAGAAAGCAGCCATCCTGTCTGAAGTTAACTGTGAACTCATTGTATGAGTACCTCTATCTTCTTTCTGTCAACTCTTGCCCTTTCCAACTCATTTATTGGCTATTAAGGTTACTTTGGAAAGATTGTAAAGTATATGTCTAGCACTACCACAAAGGTATGATGTGGATAAGGTAATTATCACTAATTATTATATCAGCCATTCTGGGACACATCTGAGATCTCTTAGTCTGAGAATGCCACCAGTGTTTAAACATTAAACATCACTGGCAGTCATCACTGTTACAGCTCAGGAGGCTTTTGACGGTTTCCAACCACTGTTTGATAGTGCACTTTTCCTGTGCATTTTGACAGGAACTGAAGCATATTGTATGGGAACTACTGAGTCACGCCATGAATTGTGCTATGGCCAATTCTTTTGCTTCTGATGGCTCAGGCATTGTGGCCCGAGACACCTGAGGTGGCTTTTTTTTTTTCTGCTCGGAACAATAAAATCTTCTAGGTTCCATGTTGTTGTTGGTACCCTGTCTATAACCCTTACCCTTGATTTCTTAGAGTAGCTCTGGAATTTTTGACTGTCCTTTAGTTGTCTCCAGAGCTGGAGAAGGACATGGTTGGACTGATGGTCAATCTTAGCAAATTGGACCCCAGCCCAAATTAAATCATTAAACATTTGTTTTCGGGATACCCTTATGGGTCCTGATCGAGGAGCTCGAGTAGCTGGCATTTTGGTTTTATTTACCAGCAGGACCTCTGCTTCTTCCAATAGCCAAATATTACGCCTAGTCTGCAGGCGTTCTGTTTCCCCCAAGTTGGCAACTAACTGGGCAGCCTGCTGGACTACGGCTTCTGACACTACAAGGGGATTTAATATGGAGACTAGGGTGCCATAGAGATGGGAGGGAGCTTGCTGTAAAATTAAATCTCTCATCCCTGCTGAAAATTTAACCATATCAGGGCCATCAAATGTGTCTTTGTAGATAGCCTCTCTTACACCCAGTTCGCGGATATAATTTTGAAGGTCCTCCATGGAGGACCACATGCCTGTATGTAAAGGTATGTCCGTTCAGCCATACCATACGGCAGGCCGCCATTAACCATTCTAGTATGGAATGGTTTTCATCACGATATTGATTACCCACATATAGCCTCTGTCTGAGAGCAGGATGGACAGTCATGGTGGCCAACTTGGCTATTTCTAGGCCATTCACCAAGACGCTTTCTGCCCCAGAATCCCACAGTCTTAATAATCAAGCTGGCACACTTTCTCTAGGCTTCTGCCAAAATCACTGTACTAAATCCATCAATTCTGTTGTCGTGTATGGCTGAGCCGCTACATGTAAATGAGTCTGAGAAGAGAACCCACTGATCAGGCGGCACCCCTGCCGGACTGTCCTGCACTTTTTTTGTTTTCTGGGTTATGATAGGACAGACTTCCAGTGGATCAGTCAGAATTGGATATTCAAGGTCTGATTTGGATTTCTTGTTCTCCTGATCAACGAAGTCTGTTGCTTCAGGAGTCTGGTCATCATTTATTGAAATGTTACGAACTTGGCCTACAGGAAGATGTAGAATTGGCTTCTTCCCTGTTAAAATGCCAAGTTTGTGCTCCAGTTTTTCAATGCGATCTTTCAAAAGCTGATTTTCGGTCTCTAAAGTATTATTTCTTATATCTGCATGATTTAAGGCACTTAATAGTGGCCATGCCACCATGGAGGCAGCCAGTTGTCTTTCTTTAGTGATGAGGACATCCTTACTAAGTCCTTGAAAATAGTCCGCCATGCGATAGGGGGAGATAATACCCATAACACATAAGGGACCCCATTTTTCAATGATAACTGCTAACTGATAATAGGGGGATCCCTCAAATCCTGGGATCTGCCCTGGAATCATTTTCTTTAGAGGAGTATTGTTCTCCCCCTTGACTCATTTATAGAAATTCTAAAGAAAAGACATGATGTGAATTTTAGTATATTTCTCCTGCCTGGCCCGCCAAGTGTATAATCAATAGATATCAAGGTGTTACAATCACAATATAAACAAGAGAGTGAGGCGAAGTGGACTATGATAATAAAAGAGAATAAATGGAAGGCTTACCCGTATGCTGGGCTCACCACAAAGCACCAGAAGGAGGGATCTCCAGTTGAGAACCTTCCCCCCCTTGTAGCCAGCTCTTATATAGGTCTAGGAGAGGTGGAGCCCAGCTCCACCCCTTCTGGCAGCACAGGTGAATTGCCTTCACCTGTGCTCCTCTGGCTGGCTCATGGCTCGCCTCAGGTGATTAGAGGTTCAGGCCATGACTCAGTAGTTCCCATACACATATCTACCGAATTTATTGATGTCATCTATGACAGATGAAGTTTTGAAGATCTAATTTATTTCACAGCTGCAGTAGCAGTAAAATTCTAAACAACTCTTTTGAAATTCTGAATTTAAAAATAATAATAATTATCTTTGCATAAGAATAAGCTTCTCAAAATCCTCTGAATTTAATCCATCTTGTATAACTTTCCATGTCTGAGGTTCATTTTAGATTTCCGAATTCAATTCTCAACATTATCAGGAGTATTCCTGTTCCCCTTATCTCATTCAGTATTTTTACAAAGTATCCTTTCTCTACCAATCTAAGAGATGGTGGTCATTATAAGGCTTTTTTCGATAAACTAGCAAGTCTTACAATAATGACTAGAAAAAATGTATCTTCCTGGATACTGAGTGAAATAAGTAAGCCAAGAAATACTTGAAGTACCAAAGTAAACAGAAGTTCAGCTCAGTGTTGTGGTTAGACTAAAATTAACTTACTGATCAATATGATCTTCTCAATGATTCTTTGGGGTAAAAATATATAAAAGTGTGGGTATGGAAGTGAGGATAAGAGAATCGCAGGGGTTGAAAGGAACCTCAAGACATCACCACATTCAACTCCACTCCATTCTAAAACAGGTACCCTGTAGGACCCCAGCTGGGTTTTGAATATCTCCATAGAAGGGGAATCCACAAGCTCTCTGGGCAACCTGTTCCAGTGCTCTGTCACCCTCACCATAAAGAAATTCTTCTGCATGTTAGTAAAGAACTTCCTCAGTTCATGTTTTGGGCCATAACTCCCTGTCCTATTGCTAGATGCCACCGAGAAGCCTAGCCTCATCCCTAAACCTAACCCTCCCACCTTCCTTTAGATAATTATACTTATTTCTCAGATCTCTCTCAATCTTCTTTTCTGCAGGCTGAACAGCCCTAGGTCTGTCAGTCTATCCTCATACGAGAGATGCTCCACTCCATTTACCATCTTTGTGGCCCTCTTAGAAGTCAGAACTGGACACAGTAGTCTAAATATGGCCTCACTAGGACAGAGTAGAGGGGGAGGATAACCTCCCTTGACCTGCTGACCACGCTCTTTTTAATGCACCCCAGAATATCACTGGCCTTCTTGGTCACGAGGGCACACTGCTGGCTCATGGCCAAGAATGATAACCTTTCTTTCCCTAAAAGGTCATATTCATCCCATACGTCTTTCTTTTTCAGGAAATCTTCTTTGACCAAGATTACCTCCTTCTAAATAAGGAAAACAGAATTTACCTACAGATATTTCCCCAAGAAATATCTTGGAGGACACTGGATTTGCTGATTTTTAATTTATTTGTATGACTATTCAGGCACAAATACTTTGCTTCTATCAAATCTACTCTGTGCAGTCTTTTTAGTAGTTTTCCCTACTTGTACTCACAGGATGGATACACATATGCCTGGGAGCTCGAAACCTGTACCCTTCTGTCTCTGTGGCACCAGGATGACATTACTTGTCTTTCCTATGTTTTCTCTCCTTACTTTTATTCTATCTACAAGGGTTGCTCTGAAAGTAATTCCTTCTATTTTATTATGTTGCCCCATGACAGTAGAAGCAGATGTTAATGGTATGTCAGTAGAGGTTGAATCTTCTTGCCAACATTCTGTTAAATATTGTTGCTGCATGACAAACTGCAACAGAGGGGTAGTCTGACAAAATGTGCATGAATCATAAAATAACAGAATCACTAAGATCATCTAATTCAACTGTCCACATACCACCAACACCGTCCACTAAACCAGGCCCCTCAGTGCCACATCCACACTTTTCTTGAACATCAACAGGGATGGTGACTCCACCACCTCCCTGGGCAGCCTGTTCCAGAGCCCAACCACTCTTTCAGAGAAGTTTTTCCTAATATCCAACTTCAGCCTCCCCTCGTGCAACTTAAATCTATTACCTCTTGTCCTGTCGCTAGTTATCTGGATGAAGAGGCTGACTTCCAGCTCACTACAATCTCCTTTCAGGTAGTAGAGAGCAATATGATCTCTCCAAATCCTCCTCTTCTCCAGAATAAGCAATCTCAGTTCCATCAGCTGCTCTCCATATGAGTTGTGCTCCAGACCATTCACCAGCTTTGTTGCTCTGATTTGGACTTGCTCCAGGGACTTGATGTCTTTCTTGTAGTGAGTGCAGATTTTGATGAGTATGGCATGCAGGCTCCTGTTCGTCACTGGCAAAATGCATAGCTAACGGTGATGACTGTGTTTGGTAGCTGAAATACAAAATAATGTTTTGTATCAAATAATACTATTGTGCACTTCATAGCTGCTATAGTTTCCATGGGAAAAAAAGTAGGAAGCATGTAAGGGAATAATTTTTGTTCTCATGATCCTGCCTGCTGTCTATTTTGCCTGTTTTTCTGGGTAAGTATTGTATTTTCTGTGCCTTAAAGATTGACAATAGGAGAAAACACAAGAAGAAATATTTTTCTTAATTTCAGAGATAATTGCCTTGGCCACATATGAATTTGGCTGGTTTCTTCCAGTGAAAAGGAAAATAAAGCTCCTTTGATTTAAGGGTTCATTGATTTGTCGCGAGTGAACTTTACACTGTCTACTGCATCTTGTCTTTAAATGCTAATATGAGCCTAGCATAAACACAGATTAACTTTTTTACCTTATACAACCTTATTTAGCTTAGTAAGCATTGAAATCCCCAAACCAGTTCTTCAGTTAGCGCCCTGAGAAAATTTCTGTTCATTTTTTTTACTGTTTCAATGAAATCATTATTTCTCTAGTATTTGTACCTCTTTTTTCTTATTAGGAATTTGCATGACACTTTAGATGTTTACTCTGCCTATAAAGATTTCTCCACTTAAAAGATTTGCTACCCTCCCTTTCAGTTCTCAGTGTGGGAATACTTATGCAGTGTCAAGAAGAATGTTCTGCCATAGAAAATTGCCCATGATCTTAAAGACAAAAAAAAAAAAAAAAAAAAAAAAAAAAAAACCCACCAAAACCACCACAACAACCTGGAAAAGACAAAGGCAAAAAGGCAATGGCAATGGCAAAAGAAAGGAAAAAATAAGAAAAGAAAAAAGAAAAAGAAAGAGAAATCAGTTACTATTAAGAACTTAAATAAAGGTTCTCCCAAACGAGTCAAATACAAAAATCCTCACTTCTCAATAATGATTTTTATTAGTGAGTAAACTCAAAGATAAGTACTGCTTTGTGTCATTAACTTCAGCTTGAGAGAATGCAAATCTGAGACCTAAAATTATCATGATAATAATACTCTTGCCCTTCAAGAGTAACTTCTTTTTCTTAGACACCAGCAAGAAATGCCAGTTATCTATCAAGCTTCAGGATCTGCCTGTTCCTGAAAGTGGTATCTTTTCCCTTGATTTATTTTTCTTAAGGTTCTCTTTTAAACAGAAATCAAAATAATTGTCATTCATTATCATTCATCTGCGGGCAAATTCTTTTTTTGGGTGAGCTTATTCTGTTTTCAGCACAGATGCTTACTTTCCCTCAGGTAAAAATTTGTTATCATTGGGATTTCGTTTATTCAAATAGTGTCCAATATTAAGTATAGTTGAAAATAATATTTAATAAGGTCATCTCATCTCTCTTAACAAGGAAAGAGAGGAATCAATAAAAAAAAAACAAAAACAAAAAATGAACAGCTTAAGCTTAAGATTATATAACAAGAACAGGGGAAATCTCTCAGTTTTCCCAGAAATGTTGCATTGTTGCACAACTGTAGACGGTTTTATATATAACAGAGATTTTTTTTCCCTAAATTACCAATTTAAACATACAAGCAAACAAATAAAAACAACTACCAACACGATATTTAAGGTGTCACTAGCTTCTCTTTGCCTTCTTTGGATGGAGATGTGTCTTAATACAAGAAAAATAACATGTTTTGGTGATATCAGCCACGTAATATTTCAATTACCTTCTTTTCACCAAGATTTTTTTGTTGAAAGTATTCTTTCTTTTGTCAATGACAAAATTTAATATTAGGCAACATCTTTCTCACCCATCATGCAGAAGGCCAGGTATTATTTACTTTCATATTGTTTCACAATACATTGAACTAGAACTATATTAGCATATAACATAATGTAGAATATTGTTAAATAGTGAAATAGCCATTCCTCACTCAGAGATGTGTTTTAAGTAAGTAAAGTTACATAGTACAAAACTTTGGTATATTTGCAAATAAAACATAAAAGCTCTTGTGTTAATGTTCATAGCACCTCTTACACATACCACTATTGTTTGCCTAAAATTATGTTTAAATGAATACCTGAAATGTAACTTGAATCTGCAATTAAGCTTCACCTAGAGCAGAATAGTCAGGGTAAAGATTTAAGTTGCAGCTGTTTCTGCCATTCATTTGGGTAATCACTGTAGATAAATTTATATACCATGAAAAGTTTTTATTTGTGTTCATATGGTGTGAAAATTGAAAGAAAAACTCTAAATTAATTACCTTTTTAAACAAAGCAATTTAGATTTATCACATGCAGCAAGGGAATTTGTTCACATATCATAAAGCCTCTGTGAAATACAGAAATTAAATATGAGCTAGGAAAAAGGGTTTGTGCTCTGTAGAGACTTTAAGATGTGAAAAACAAATTAACTGCGCCTGACTTCAATCAACATGCTCTTATGAGTTGTGGTAAAATCTACCTGCAGCAGGAGCCTGGTGCCCTGCAGAGGCTCTGTGGGAACATGGAACAATGCCTTCACCTGAGACACTTCGATCCCCAGCTACAACTTTTAGGATACATACTTCATCTGTTGAGGCAGCACATTATTATTTTTCCCTTCATACCTTACTAATAAATGTCGGTCTAATGCCATTATAGTGCAACATGTCTTCCCAAATACAATAAAGAGAACTTACTCTTTTCTGATGGGAAGTATTGTTTTCTTCAATGTGAAATGATTGTGGTTCTGTAGAAAAGTGTTGATATTTTGATTTCTTGAATGCTTCCATTATTTCTCATTACAAATATCAAATTCCTTACTGTATACACTTGATTATATCCGAGTATACTATCAGTGATTTAAGTAGTGTTTGCCAGCATGCATCCACCTTATACTAAGAAAAAGAAACATAATCTGATGAAATAATTTGCAGCCTGAAATTGATCTCATGAAAAGAAAATATAGTCAATATCTTTTGCAATAAGAAAACAATGCTATAGGTGCCCAAACACAAAGAGTGCAAAGATTTTTGTTTTTTTCAAACACAGCCAAGGAGAAGTGTTTGCTTCAAAGAGATATAAAAATATAAAATGTCCAGAGGATATCATTCAGGGAAGAGAAATATTTTAAGATCTAATTCTTCAGCACTGTTGTTTCAGCATGCTAACAGAATCAATGCTAACAAAAATCACTTCCTTTTAATCTGTTATTCTTTTGTTCCATTGAAGTAACCCAAGATCAATACGTATTGATTTGCTCCCTAATTATATTAATTTTACTTTAGAAATTAGGAAGGCCATAATGAGAATGTGAAGTTACTTGAAGACAGTACATTATAGGTAGTCTAATTTAGAAAGAGTCTGTGCATGAGATTGATTCATTAAAAGCAGCCAATTACCATACAAACAAGGGAGATAAATAAGATTTTCTCCTTTAATTTGCATTTTATATATCCCTTTGTAATTTTTAACAGCTTAAATGAATTTACAGCCTAACTATACTTTTAAAGTATATCCATTTTATTCCTGGGGCACATAATTGCATCTAATTTTAACCTTTAACTTTTTCTTCTAGGCATAGCATTTTAGAAAAGGAGATCATTGCATCTACATATGAGATATTTCATGAAATATTTTAATGAAGAAAAACAATGAAATATTAACATTTCTAACACTCCAGCTATTCTTTGCACTAAACTCTTCTGCACTTACATATACTAAAATGTTCAGTTGATAGATACAGACATGGGGTGATTTGATCTGACATGTTTGTGGATGTGGTTCACAAATGTAAGTGGGACATTAATAGCTATCTTCGATCAAAATCATTTTTTTCAATTGGATAGCTACATGTTTCATCAATGCAAAAAGATGCTTGATTATATGATTACTTGAAGAACTTTGCTGTTTGCTTAGGTTGAAAAGGACTGGGTTTGTTTTGTTTTCCTTTCAGGATAATTTTCTCCTGGCCATTTTAGCACTGTACCCTAGGACAATCTGAAGAATTTGAAATCTACACGAGCTACTTTGTTCCTCATTGTCTTACAGCAGTAGAACTGAGAATATCTTCACAGAAATATCACAGAAGTAATCATACTTGTGTAATTTAGTGTCTGTAAAAGATAGAATCAGACCCAACCTACCTTTAAAATAAACTTATTGTGATGTTAGGCTATCTGAAATTCTCTGTAAAATACAACCAAAAGTTCTTTTACTAACTGAAAACTACCATTTCCAAAAGACAATAAATTGTGTAATTGTTTTTTTAAGAAGATGGAAAGATAACAACAACAACAACAAAAAAAACAAAACAACAAAACAAACACAAAACAAAACATAAAACTAGAAAAATAACTGAGAATGTTTACTGCTAAACATCCATAAATTACTGTGTGTGTAACATAGGGTGCGCATAATGTTTTTTCTTCCATACATAACATAATCCTGCAATAGGCTCATCCAGCTGTGATTCTGTGATCCTTCTCAACATTTTTATTTTGCTCTATGATAAAATTATGTTTGATTGTATCTCTGTTCAGAGCTTTCAAGTAATTAATTGTGTTTAGGTAATGTGGATCTCAGGACAAACACCTGCAAAATATAGGTCTTGGGCAAATGGAAAGTCTCTTAAATAGGAGACCCTGGAGTTGGTGATCAGTTTTGAATAAATGCATTCCCAAATAGCTGATACTCAGTGTCAAACCCTTAACCCTCTACTGCCAAAACTCAATGCAAAATATTTTGCTAAAGGGAAAGACATTTGGTGTTTAAGTAGATTTAGGAGAGTCTTCTGCCTCAAGCTGAGCTGTCTTTTTGGTATGGGTTTCAGTTGTGGTTGTTCTCAACAAGGAAGATATAGCTGCCATCAATATCTTTAATTGATGCCAGTGGACCATACAGAGGACCTGGACTAGATTTACAGGCTTCCTTGGATGTCCACAACACAGACAGTGCTACTAAACTGAAACAAAAACAGCTGAAGAGATTAGGCTACCAGATCTGGTGAAGCAGTACTTCGCCGCAATTTCTCTGTATGGTACAAGATCCAGGAAACAACAAAGAGGAGTTTAAAAGCAGTTTTAGCAACATCTGGTGCCTTCTTAAATCCAAACTGCCTTTCTCTGCCAGCAATAATTATCTGCTTCATGGAAAAACACAACCAATATGAAGAATTGTTATTCATATTGCAAGCAGATTGCCAGACAGATAACACATTATGATAATGATGATGATTATAATGATATACAAATGTTATACATACTGCATTCCTATTACATTCCTGCACTACAGAAAATAAAGGAGTCCCCTTACAGAAGCATTCAGCAAAAATTGATGGTGACATTTTCAAAAGTGATCAACATCTATTTGTCAAAGGATTTTCTACTGCTGCCCACCACTGTAACCACTGAACACAAGCTGCAGCAATGGAATGCTTCCACTGTGTTTTGGGTGCAATTTGAGAACAATGGGAACTATCATCCCATTAAGATTTTATCCTTTTTTTTTTCTTTTTTTCCCCTTCAGGCCCAATAAGAGGCTGATGGAATAGGCTGTAGCAGGAATGCGAGGGTAACAGTTAAACAGGAAACAGGGTAAATGAACTTGTGCAAACCCTTGGGTTATGGTGTTCAGACTGCCAGTGTCACATTAGTTAATTCAGAGCTCAGTCAGATATTCCAGCAGTATCCAATTCTTCACTGTAGCATTGTTTCATGCTCTCTATCAGGGCTTCTCATCATAGGCATTCTGTAGAAAACTCTTCTAATCCTATGTGTTTCCTCCTACAGCACTAGTATACTGTTCTGTATGGTATACCATTTAGTCCACTCACCTGTGTGAGTGATCAAAACAGAGGGTTTTTGTCAAACACTGGTACATCTATGTTGCCTTCTGTCTAGTGCTGCCATTACAGAGTAAGATATGACCTCACTCAGTTTTGAAGGAAAGGGATGGGCCTTGCTAAGATCCCTCAGTTGTGCTCCCAGGTGTATCTTCTAAAAGTGAGTGCAGTTCCACCAACAAAATTGTGACTTGCTCGTGCTAAGCTAGCTTGAAAGAATTTTCTGTTCACTGTGTAGACATTGAGCACTGAGGAAAGCAAGTGAAGAAAAATTGCCACTTTGATTTGGTATCTTCTGTATTTACTAATTATCTTCTGAAATGTAAACTAATTTAGGTTGGAAGGGACCTTCAGAGGTCATCTAGTCCAACCACAGAATGCACTTTGTTTTTTTCCTGTAACATAAGTAAGAAAGACCTAACAGCATGAATGAAGTGGGTCAGGTTGGGTATATGAAAGAGTAGGCAAGTTTTGGACCTCTGTGTTTCTTTTTCTCAGCCTTCACATGTTAGGAAGCTCTGCTTAAAAGTCAAAGAGAACAACCTTATTACAATGTCATCTGTATTTTTTTCTGACAAAACCAAACCGTTCTTAGATAAGCCAAATTTTATAAGAATTTGTTGATTGTTTCTAACTTATGATGTCTAGTTATTCAGTTGAAGTTGATAAATAAAAATTAGCTGCCATTATTTGCTACTCACTTCACACAAGCTGTGTGTTTAGTTGTTCTTAAAAGGATACTTTACTTAGATACAGACATAATACAACTGGAAATGAGTTAAACACTGGATTGCTGTCAGTTTCAGACGTCTAGAATTATAGTTTGTTTAACACATTTAATAAATTTATAGATGGAAGGAAACAAGCAAAAGTTGAGTTCCCAAGTGGAACTTCTCAGAACTTCACCTGAAAATAGAAACATATTTTTTGTAATTAAAGTTTCATTGCCATAAAGATAGCAACATTCTAAGGAGTACCAGGCATTTGATCTTCAGAATTGCACTCCAATTCTGAAAGAATCTGCTTTGAAAGCAATTATGATTTGAAGTTTCAAGGGTAGCTATTCCTCCCAAGCATCTACATCTGCATTCTGTGAATTCCTTCACAGTGACCACCAGCATGTTTCCTGCTCCTTTATTTACAAGTCAAGGTGTGAATGTTTGAAATTTTTCAATATAATACCTTCTAAAACCACTCTGAAACAAGAGGGTCTAAATTAATAAATACAAAAATGTTTGGAAGAACCACCTACAGCTGAGTGTCAATAAGCCAAGTAAACAATGGCACAATATAGACACAGCTGAAAGCACTTAATTAGTTTGTGACAATCAGAATAGTTATATGAATAGCATCAGCTATTTATCTTTTCCAGTAGAACTATCTCTTGCTCAAGCAAGCACACTAAAAATATATAAGACCTTTTGCTTGAGATAGAAATTTAGGAATGTTCTGTGTTTCCAGTACAAGTGCTTTATAACTCTGCGACATCAGACATCCATGTGTAGCTCACTCTGAATGATGCACATTTTTAGTACCCAATACAGCTGTTTTCATTTACTGTTTTGGTCACTTTTGTCATGCTAATGTATCAGAGAATCTTACAGTATGAAAACAAAGCCATCTGGGGTTTCAGTTAGCAATGTACATACACTAGACTGTGAAGTTCAATCCTCAAACTTTTTCTTTTCTTTAGATTACTGTTGAGAACTACTCGTAAGGGAGGTAGGTTTATGCACCTGGTTCCATAGACACTAACAGCTTTTAAGCTGTCTCCTAAATTAATGCATGAAACTGAACTAGCTTTCCAATAAAGCTTTGCCTTGCCCCTTCTGGTTTGCTTGCATTCCACCCTGGAGACTTGTTAAAATCTTAAGCTAGGGCCCAATTCTTCTCTGTCAGCTAATGTCTAAGCTCCACAGTTCTTTAGTATAAGCAATTTCTGAAACAAAGAAGTTCCTGAAATAAAACATTAATTTTCACAGGCTGACAGCATTTAGAAAGTCCACTTCTTGTTTTTAATGTGCTTGTACAATACATGTTTCTTGAATGCAGATCTACTGAGATAAATCATGATCTTTTATCTCCAGACTAATGGTTCTGTCTCTTACATTTATTCAGAAAAAAAAAAAAAAAAAAAGTCATTCAGTTTATGCAAAGACTAACAGGACAAATTCTTGTTCTGCCTCACCGCCCCTTCAAGATATTGTTCTAAATCAGACGTTTCATTTCCATTAATCCATTTCTGCTCCTCTCTGCTCTGGTAGCACACTATAGAGGAGCACCTCAACTTAGGCTCACCATAGCAGGTAAGAAAGCGCTGTTAGTGGAAAATTCTCAATAACAGAGCTTGTAGCAGTGAAAACCAGAGCAGCACAGTTTAACTGCCACTTGCTGACAGTCCAAGTAGCAAGATAATGCCTAACATGAAATACAGAAACCTTTCAGGAAATGGAATCATAAACCCAGTCTAGCAGTCTAGCAACCCATAGCTCTGGAAAATAGACTACATATACATAGACCCGCTTGTCCCCACTCTTCTGATATAAAAGTCCTTTCACTCTTGGCTGTGCTGATGCTCAGCTTTAAGTGTAGCAGGGAAACATTTCCCAGCCAAGGTCATTCTGCAGAAGGTAATACGGCCTGTGAGATGTGTCTTCACAGCTGCTACCTTGGAGCTATCCCGTGGGCTAGGGTGTTAGAAGGTAAGGGGGCCTGTGAGAGCTGGTTGGCATTTAAGCAGCTCTTCTTCCAAGCTCGGGATTGGTGCATCCCTGTGAGGAAGAAATCGGGAAAGGGTGGCAGGAGACCTGTGTGGATGAGCAAGAAGCTCGTGCACAAACTCAAAGGAAAGAAGAAGGCCCATGAAATGTGGAAAAAGGGTCTCACCACTTGGGAAGAATACAGGAATGTTGTCAGGGCCTGCAGGGATGTGACAAGGAAGGCTAAAGCCCGCCTGGAATTAAATCTGGTGAAGGGGATAAAGGATAATAAAAAAGGCTTTTTTAAGTATGTTAACAGTAAAAGGAAGACTAGGGAGAATGTGGCTCCCCTGCTAAGTGATGGAGGTGTTCTGGTAAGGGAGGATGCTGAGAAGGCGGAGATACTGAATGCCTTCTTTGCTTCTGTCTTCAGTGAAAAAGCTCCCCCTTGGAAATCCGAGACCCTGGAGGTTATTGAGAGGATCTGGGGAATGGAAGACCTCCCTTCAGTCAGGGAAGAGGCGGTCCGAGAGCGCCTAGGCAACACCAATGTTCACAAATCCATGGGACCCGATGGGATGCATCTACGGGAGCTGAGGGAGCTGGCAGAGGTGATTGCTGAACCACTTTCTGTCATCTTTGAGAGGTCTTGGAGGACAGGGGAGGTGCCTGAAGACTGAGGGATACCCAAAGTCACTCCGATCTTCAAAAAGAGCAAGAAGGAAGATCCAGGCAAGTATAGGCCAGTCAGCCTTACCTCTGTCCCTGGAAAGGTAATGGAACAGCTTGTGCTGGATGTCATCTCCAGACAACTAGATGAAAAGGAGATTATTAGGAGTAGTCAGCATGGGTTCACCAGGGGGAGGTCGTGCTTGACCAACCCGGTAGCCTTCTATGACGTTGTCTCTGGCTGGGTGGATGGGGGGAGAGCAGTGGATGTAGTCTACCTTGATTTCAGCAAGGCATTTGATACTGTCCCCCACGACATCCTTATAACAAAGCTGAGGAAGTGTGGGATAGATGAGTGGACAGTGAGGTGGGTTGAAAACTGGCTGACTGGCAGAGCGCAGAGGGTCATCATTGGCGGTGCAGAGTCCGGTTGGAGGCCTGTAACTAGCGGTGTTCCTCAGGGGTCTGTGCTGGGTCCGGTCTTGTTCAACATCTTCATCAATGACCTTGATGAGGGGATAGTGGCCACCCTCAGCAAGTTTGCTGATGATACGAAGTTGGGAGGATTGGCTGACATGCCTGAAGGCTGTGCTGCCATTCAGTGAGACCTGGACAGGCTGGAGAGCTGGGCAGTAAGAAACCGGATGAGGTTTAACAAAAGCAAGTGTAGAGTCTTGCATCTGGGGAGGAATAATTCCATGCACCAGTACAGACTGGGGGATGACCTTCTGGAGGGGAGCTCTGAGGAGAGGGATCTTGGTGTCCTGGTGGACAACAGGTTGGCCATGAGCCATCAGTGTGCCCTTGTGGCCAAGAGGGCCAATGGCATTCTGGGATGCATTAAAAAGAGCTTGGCCAGCAGGTCGAGGGAGGTGATCCTCCCACTCTACTCTGCCCTGGTAAGACCTCATCTGGAGTACTGCGTCCAGTTCTGGGCTCCCCAGTACAAAAAAGACAGGGATCTCTTGGAAAGAGTCCAGCAGAGGGCCACAAAGCATCTCTCCTATGAGTGAACTCATAGGAGAACTCATAGGCTGAGTGAACTGAGTCTGTTTAGCCTTGAGAAAAGAAGACTGAGAGGGGACCTGATCCAGGTCTATAAATATCTAAGGAGTGGGGGGCAGAATGGTGAAGACGGACTCTTTTCAGTGGTGAGTGGAGACAGGACAAGGGGAAATGGCTGGAAACTGCAGCATAGGAAGTTCTGCACAAATGTGCGCAAGAACTTCTTTACAGTGAGGTGACGGAGCGCTGGAACAGGCTGCCCCAGGAAGGTCGTGGAGTCTCCTTCTTTGGAGATGTTCAGGACCTGCCTGGATGCCTACCTGTGCGACCTGCTGTAGGGAACCTGCTTTGGCAGGGGGTTGGACTCGATGATCTCTGCAAGTCTCTTCCAACCCCTACAATTCTGTGATTCTGTGATTCTGTGAAAAGTTAACATAATCTGCTCTCTTCCTACACTAATACTTCCCTAGGTAATTTGTCATAAAAAAGGCTGTCAGTGATTGACGGGCTGGTTCGGCCCGGTTCTGTGACTAGCGGGGTGGAGGGATATAGTATCAGAATGCAAGATAATGTGGTATAATGGAATTGAAGCTAATAAATCATAATATGAGAGAGAGTGTGTCCAAAAGTGAGAGAGAGATGTGTCCGAAAGGTGGATAAGCCTCACCACAATGCAGAGGTGAGATATGCAGTGCAGTTGAGCCAATGAAGAAAAGCAGACAGAGAAGAGCAGACAAAGAAGTGCAGACAAAGAAGAGAACATCAGGTGACCTTGCCAGGAGTTATATCTCCTTGCTGACTGCAAAGCCCCATGGAGAAATGTAGTTCTTCTTCTCTTCTGGAAGGCACCCGGTACTTGAGCATCAACAGTCAAACCCCCAGTACATTATATGGTGTTATGATGTGAAATATACTGATAACCAAAAATCATAAAACCATGACAAAGGCAGGCACTAACCTCATTCCACTGTCTTTCCAATGAAAAGGACATAATTTGCACATAAGAGAGTGATGCTTGTCCAGGATGTGCTCTGGGCTGCTGGCAAGCCTTCTGAGCTCCGTCACAAAGGACTTCCTATTCCTGTGTCTCACACACATGATTGTACAATCATGGATAGCTGTGTCTGAGCAGAAAGCGAGCCACTGAAAAAGGAGGATTTTTGTAGATGTGTACCTTCTCCATCACAGGACTTCATGAGTTTTCCACCACAAAAATAACACCAGAATATCTCACAGAATGGCCAGGGTTAGATGTGACCTCAAGGATCACGAATCTCCAACCCCCCTGCCACAGGAAGGGTCACCAACCTCCCCTCCTGTTTACAGGAGAGCATATTATATATACTCTCTTTAGGTACTGAAAGGCTGCAATGAGGTCACCATGCAGCCTTCTTTTCTCCAGGCTGAACAAGCCCAGCTCCCTCAGCCTGTCTTCGTAGGGGATGTGCTCCAGTCCCCCGATCATCTTTGTGGCTCTCCTCTGGACCCTCCCCAACAGCTTTCTGTCTTTTCTTGTACTGGGGGACCCAAACTGGACAAAGTTCTCCAGATGGGGCCTCACAAGAGCAGAGTAGAGGGGGAGAATCACTTTCCTGTCCCTGCTGGCCACCTCTCTTCTGATGGAGCCCAGGATACCATTTGCTTTCCAAGCTGCAAGAGCACACTGCTGACTCATGTTAAGTTTTTCATCCATCAAGACCCCCAAGTCCTTCTCTGCAGGGCTGCTCTCATGGGCTCCTCCTTCCAGCCTGTATAGATGGCTGGGAACAGAATAGCCAAAGTCTCTACTGAGGGCTGTTTGAAATAACCCAAATAACCTGTTTGGCTTTGCTGTGACACATGCTGCAGGAGTTCCTCAGTCAGCTACTGACTGAGGCAATTAGGAAATTGTTCCTTACCATTTCACAAGCTGTCAGTTAATGGCTCCCAGCTGAAGTGCAGACACTGACTACGAAGCACTAACAGTCCTTCACAAAAAAATACTGAAGGAGCAAATCTGAAGACAAGAACTCACTTGGAGACAAGCAGGAAAGCAATAAACTTACTGTTAAGAAACAGTGGCTCCTAGCTCTGACATCTAAGACGTCTGATGGGGCTTGTGTCCATGTCCGGCAGTGGTTAGCTTGGGATAGGCTGTAGGAGAAGGATTTCAGCTGGAAGCCATTAACTTACAGCTGAGAGGCAGTAAGGAACAGTTTCCTAAACTCCTCCCAGCAATACCTCCATGAGCATTTCCTTTTCAAGACAGAGTCAAGCTGATAATATAAAACTAAAACTTAAATTGAACTCGCCTCATGCCAAAGTCAAACAAGCAGGTTGGAAGAGCTCATACGTTTGGGAATAAGTGAGAAGTAGTTTCTGGAGCTGTTTTCTATCATCTCTCAGCTGTTTGATCCTGGCTTCCAGCTAAGACCTGGTAACTGACTGAAGATGCATGCAGTCCCTTTGAAAGCAAAATCAAACAGGTGAAAACTGAAAGCTGCGACTCCAGTGATTTAAACTTGCATCTTTAAATTTGCTCTGAAACAGAGCAGAATAGTTTACTCAAAATCCAGTAATGCAGTGCTGAGAAATAATAAAAAGCAACCTGTTATGCATTAATATCAAAAACAGCATGTAAGCCACCTGCACTTTGCTGCAAAAGTGGTAGAGTCCAGTTTTAGAGCTTGAGCACTTGAGTCTTTCTTCCAGACTCTCCTCTGTGCTCCAGCCCAAAGCATTTTCTATTTAGATTGTGAAGGTGGCAAATAGAAAGCATAGGCTCAGTGATACGAGCCTGTGGTCGTTTGGGTAAAGAAAACTGGCCAGACAACTGCCTTCCAACATTTCTTTGAAGAATTCCTGGTGTGGGTGTGCTTTTTTTTTTTGTGAGCATGCTCACTCTTGTGATACCCATCTTTCACGTATATCTTCTTCCTTTGCTATATAGGGATGGAAGGCACTCACTGCAGATTTGCAAAGCCTATCCTTAATTCCCAAGGTTGCAGTGATGATAATGAGTAGCTTTTGAGAGGTGGGCAGAAATCGGTCGGTTAACTTCTGAAAGCATGCCATATCCATTGATTTTGTCTGAATGATACCTGACAAATCTGATTTTGTCACATAGAACATTTCACAGAATCACAGAATCACATTTCAATTCTTTCATTTAAGAACACCATAAATCAAACACTGAGTGAGGCTCAGACTAAAATGTCATCTTTAATGTAAGAAAAATCAAAGACTTCTGGGGTTCTACATCAGTCTTGGCAGCTCTGTCTAGGACACTTTTATTATATAATACTGTAGTTTCAGTTCAAATATAGTAAAATAACTGTCTCTCCTATTTGCTTGATTGGAATTATTTTTTCAGTAATGTTCAGTTTTACTACATGATTATATACAATACTTTGACCAGATGTTCCCAAATCATATGATAAAAAAGTTCATGTTTACAGGAGATTTTGGGACATCCTAACTGTTACTGAAGTTATACTTTCAAAGTAACTGTAATATCAAAATTATTTTTTCTTACTTTTATGGTAACAGAACTGTGCAGACAGTATGAAATCTGCATATTAGTGCTTAATTAATCGGCTTATCTAGTCAGTGGTGATTTCAGTCCCTTCCATATTATGCAATAGGAGTACGACAATGTAAGTACAGACTTCATGCTCTTCACTGGCAAATTCAGGCTATGTACTATGTGAATCTTTACACGGGATTAATATGAATTAAACTTTCTTCAAGCATATTTTCTTCTGAAGCCTTTTTCTGTAGTGAAAGAAAGATTTACACAGTAAAACATATTCCAAGCTGCTCTTTAGTCTGAAATGTCAATGTCAAGACCTAATTTAAATTCTAAGATGACAAGCAAATAAATGTTCAGTTTTTTTTCGAAACAAAACAAAGCAAAACAAAACAAAGCAAAGCAAAGCAAAGCAAAGCAAAAAAACAACAAGAACAAACCCACAAAATTCAGTTGTCTTCTGTTTTGTTTTTTTTTTTCCTATTATATTTACTAAGATTCCTTAGGCACTATGTGGACTATTCTGTTTATTTACCTTTCTTACACAGGCCTAAATTATTTGCCCTTCGAAAAATACATATACCAAGCTTGATACTTTTTAAACCTATGTATCATTTCAGATTTTTCTATTAATTTTTATGTTAGCTTTTCTTGAAGCAGAGGTTCTGCTTCAGGAAACATTTATTTGTCATATTTTATTGAAACACAAGTAGTATAAAGATTCTACAGAATAGAATTCTACAGTCATACATGGCTTTAAATATTTTTGAAATTTTTATAATTTGGAAGCTAACAGCTGTTATAAACAGTATAAAAGTTATATCTAGAATCAAAAACACAATTTTTTCTTATTTTATCTATCCTGATTTTATTCCAGTCCAGAAAATGGTACCATAACTTTATGAATACAGCTTATACTGTGTAAATACATTAAATTAATGCATGCATGATTAGGAGCCTGGAGCATCTTCCATATGAGGAAAGGCCAAGAGACCTGGGCCTGTTCAGACTGGAGAAGTGAAGAGAAGACAGAGAGAGAATTTCATCACTGTTGATAAATATCTGAAGCTGTGGGAGTCAAATTGGTTGGTGTGGACTTTTTTTGATGATGAGTAACATTAGAACAAGGGGCAATGGGCAGAAACTGGAACACAGGGAGTTCCATACTAACACGAGGAGGAAGTTCTTTTCTGGAACAGGCTGCCCAGAGAGTTTGTGAAGTTTCCTTCTCTGAAGATAGTCAAGACTCCTCTGAATGCCTACCTGTGCAACCTACAGTAGGGAACCTGTTTTAGCAAAAGGGGGAGTTGAACTAGATGATCTCTAGAGGTCCCTTCCAACCCCTGAGATTCTATGATTCTGGGAAATACATGCATGAATGAACTGATATATATTCAACATTTTTAGGTCTCATTTGAAAACACAGTCTTAGCAAATTCAAGCTTATTTGGGAATTTAAGTAATGTCTTACAGTTTTAACCCCAAAGGACATCTAGAAGTGTCAAATAATTTCAAACCCTTTTGGGATGAAGTCTCTGGTTTTGAGGCTCAGAGAGTCCTGATAGTTTAAAAAAATTACAGAATGCAACAATCCAACACATGCAGTAAGAATGTTCATGCAGAAAACTGAAGATCAATCCCTTCTTACCTCTTTTAGAGCATGAATTTGAACCAACAGCATCCAGACTGCAAGTCTTCCACGTAATGAATTTTTAGTGCTTGAATTCTTATTTTTACTCATAATTGTTCATTATTTAAAATTTTACTTAAAACATGAATACTGGAAAAGATTGCTTCAGAACTCCTTTTAAAAATGCATGCTTTTCAGTCTTCAAAGACTTGCAATAAAAATTGAGTTCAGAAGTTTGGGGCTTTCTTTGTCATTTACATGAAATGACAAATTCAGAAGAAGAAATAAACCCTTACTGCAACTTTTCTGTCTATACTTGGAATGTTTCCAGGTTATAAGAAATCAGCTAATGACCTCTGGCTTCCATTTTGTGAAAATAAATAACAGGGTTGGAAATAACTTCAGAGTCCTGTGAATCTTCCAAGGTAAAATATCAATAGCAGTATTCAATCGATATTTCAATTATCACCAGATCTTTCTTAGTATTTTTAAGCCATTTTTCAATTAAGGATTGTGAAAATAGAGTAACTCGGGGATCATGAAATGTTGTGAGAGGTAACTGAAAATGAACATTTCAGTCCTGCAGCTTTGCCATGTGAAATAACACATGCCTTCACCACCACTTAATTAATGCTGAAGTCAAGCCTGATCAGTGCTGTCCCTAGCTCCAGGCTCATAGTCCCCCAGAGATCCTGTGCAAGGTACTAGCCAGCACCGCTTAATGACCTAGGCTTTCTTTAATGAGCCAGAACAATGCAGAACTACAGATAAATGAGGCAAAAAATAGAAGCTTAAAACTGAGAGATAGGTGTTTCTTTTGTTCTTTTGTTATGTTAATTTTTGTTTGTTTGTTTCAACTTCATTCACTTGGGAGGAGAGAAGGAAAATCGAAGCAAATAAGTAAAACCTGCTTTAGCGTCACTCCTTGAGCAGGGAAGTTGTATCAGATGATCTCCAGAGCTTCTTTCTGACCTCAGCTGTTCTTTGATGCTGTGAAGGAGCCCTTATACTGATGCCATTGAGTGAAAACTGAAGAAAAATATGCTCTATTGTTTCCAGCAGTTGTTTTCCATCCCCCTCCCCACTCCATGAGTTGAAATACTTAACCAGAACTGCAACCAGAAGCTCAGGTTCAGGTCTACATTAAAAAGCTACTTAGCCTAGCCTGGCAACCGTCAGTCAGGTGTCAACTTCTACAGTGAATGGGTAGATTAGGACCAATATCATTTACCTGGACTTCAGCAAGGCCCTTGACATGGTCCCCCACAACATCCTTATCTCCAAATTGGAAGGATGTGGATTTGATGGGTGGACCACTTGGTGGATAAGAAATTGATTGGAAGGCTGCAGACAGAGGGTGGTCATCAATGGCTCCATGTCCAGGTGGAGGCCGGCAATGAGCGGTGTTCCGCAGGGGTCTGTCTTGGGACCGGTGCTCTTGAACATCTTTATCAATGACATCGATGACAGAATCGAGTGCACCCTCAGCAAGTTTGCAGATGACACCAAGCTGAGTGATGTGGTTGACACTGTGGAAGGAAGGGGTGCCATTCAGAGGGACATCAACAGACTTAAAAGGTGGGCCATGGTGAACCTAATGAGGTTCAACATGGCAAAGTGCAGAGTTTTGCACTTGGGCTGGAGGAATCCCAGGGGGAATCCATACAGATTGAAAGGAGTAGACCTTGAGAGCAGCCCTGAAGAGAAGAACCTGGGGGTCTTGATGGATGAAGAACTTAACATGAGTCAGCAGTGTGCTCTTGCAGCTTGGAAAGCAAATGGTATCCTGGGCTCCATCAGAAGAGAGGTGGCCAGCAGGGACAGGGAGGTGATTCTCCCCCTCTACTCTGCTCTTGTGAGGCCCCATCTAGAAAACTTTGTCCAGTTTGGGTCCCCCAGTACAAGAAAAGACAGAAAGCTGTTGGGGAGGGTCCAGAGGAGAGCCACAAAGATGATCGGGGGACTGGAGCACCTCTCCTACAAAGGCAGGCTGAGGGAGCTGGGCTTGTTCAGCCTGGAGAAAAGAAGGCTGCATGGTGACCTCATTGCAGCCTTTCAGTACTTAAAGGGAGCCTACAAACAGGAGGGGAATCAACTCTCTGAAAGGGTTGATAACAGCAGGACAAGGGGAAATGGCTTTAAGTTGAGGGAGGGAATGTTGGATTTCAGTTGGATGTCAGGGGGAAGTTCTTTACAGAGAGAGTGGTGAGGTGGTGGAACAGGCTGTCCAGAGAGGTTGTGTACGCCCCATACCTGGAGTGTTCAAGGCCAGATTGGATGGGGCCCTGGGCAGCCTGGTCTAGTATTATATGGGAAGGTTGATGGCCCTGCATGTGGCAGAGGGGTTGGAAATTCATGATCAATGAGGTCCCTTCCAACCCTGCCCATTCTGTGATTCTGTGATTCTGTGACCTATATAGATTTCTTGCCTGTGAAGTATTAATAACTCTGAAAGAAACATAAGAAACCTATGCAATTTTTGCAGTAGAACATTGTCTTATTCATACAGGGTGAGAAATTTCTCACTGATGCAATGGAAGGACAATGTGATCCTGTGTGTAGCAGGCAGCACAGAGGTCAAGAATTAAGCACTTTCAGATTTTTCAAAATGTCAATTAAAACAAGGAGAAGATGTTGTCTTCAAAACTCCACATAGGCAAGAAATAAACAAACTTGTAAGTATGAATACAACACTTCCTTGCATCACATGGAGCTGTTAAATCAAACAGCTGAAAATGTTATCTCCTTTGAGTATTGTTTAGGTATTCAGAGCAGTGGGGACATAGAATATGTATTTTATTTAATAGTGCTGATAAATGAAACCAAGTGCAGCTTGTTACCACTGGTATTAGGATGAGTCATTTTGAAATACAGTATCTGAACAATTCCAAGTCATGTCTTAAGCAATCCAGCAATGCTGTTCAAGAATGTGTTTAAAGGCCTGTTTATATCCTCATTCAGCCATTCTGTTCTGTCTCACTAATGAACATGGTACATGTATGGTACATGAAGTTTGGATGGAGTCCTACGAACACATCATATTCGTACATGGAGGAGATAAAAGAATCTATACATTTTCAGGATTCTCTCTGACTGGCTTCTTTTAACTAGTTCTGTGCTGAAATCAAGGGCTTGTGTTTGAATGTGATGTTGAAGGAAGGATATAATCTAGCCTCTTAACATAAAATGAAAACAGCTTCTTTACCATTCTTTCTTCTCTTAGTAAAGTGTCTCTTCTAACTGATGGCAGAAAACCAAACCATATTTTCACAGTGTTGTATTTTAATATCATTTTTTGTTGGAGGACTAGGGCATTGTAGAGGAAGACCTGCACAAACATATTATCTGGAATAACAGAAATTAGAGAAATTTCACCATTCAAAGTGCAAGATCCCATTTGCAATAGCAATATCCAATGCTATGAGCAGGAGGAAAGTACAGAGCCAAAAAGATTTGCTCATATTACCTAGTTACATGAGACTGTGAAATAAATGTCATTAGAGCCAAGAAACAAGACTACACAGTGAAAAATTTGGTGATATTTTGTAATAGTAAACTTACACTGAAAGTACAGTTTTGGCCTTTTTGGTCTTACATGGTTCAGGAAGGTAAGTTTTATCCTGATGGATGTAGAGGATAGATGCCAGCATGTTAGCAGACAGGTATAGAACTCATGTTTTTTCTGATGAAAAGAATGTTAGGAAAACTTATTACTGATATCAGTAAAATATGAAAATGGAGAAGCATAAAGAGGGAAAAAGTTTGAAATAGCCTTCCAATGGATGTGTTCGAGTGAAACCCAAGAAACATCAGATGTTGTTTGATAAGAGAACTGTATATTCCAACTTAGAACAATTCTAATGTGTTGCCTTCAGTCTCACCAGATGTATTTCCAATCCTGAGACTGTGATCTCATATTTATATAAAAATCATGACTATACATTTTACTGAAGCTCTCTGATCACTATTTTTGCATGCACATGGTGAAAAGAAGATATCAGAACTATGGCTGTGCAACCTTCTGTTGAACTGGATCCTTTCACAAAACTTATTGACAGTAAATCATTCCTACTTTTTAAACATTATTTTGGACTTCACAATAAAAGAAAAATCTGACCTCAGTTACCTAGGAGTACATCTGGTGCACGAATTCCATGTCATGCAATGTTCTGTAAGAAACAGCTGGGCTATCTGTACTCATTCAGATCCTGTAGCCCACAGAGATGCATTAGCTTGGTGTTTCATGTAACAGCATTAGTCTTGTCTCTCAAGAGAAACAGTTGGACTCAGCACAGGTCTGATGCTGCTCTAAGAGTGGTGTTTCATAATTTAGTGAACAGAAACCTAGCCCAGGTATTTCAGGATAAACAGAACCTTAAATCTGTTAAGAATTCCGTCTTCTTGAGAAACAAATATCATGATACCAGCACAGTTACTGAAACAAATATGAATCCTTCCATGTGAGGGCAATGGTGGTGAGTCATATAGAATGGCCAAGTTGTTACATAACCTCTCTTTTTTTTTTTTATTCTTTTTTTCAAGATTAAGAGGAAAGAAAGAGAGAGAATGAGACACTATAGAAATCTTCTGCTCTACTAAATTGAGCAAGGCTTAATTCTCTCTCATGAAAACAAGATTTAAAAATAAATAAGTTAATTGAAAAGCTATTGGTTACTCAAAGATATATACCTTATTCTTCATTGAGTTTTATTATTGTGTGAGCACCACTGGTTATGTGGGCTGAATTATTCCTTTCAGAGTAATGCTAAAATTTTTCCATATTTGCCTCTACAAAATAATGCAACTGACAAGATTTAGTTTGTGTTTATTTATACTAAGGCCATTCATTAAGGTCTTGTTGTGGTTTAACCTGGCAGGTGGCTAAGCACCACAGAGTCATTCACTCCCTTCCCAATGGGATGAGGAAGAACATGGGGGGCAGGGGAAGAAGAACTTGTGGGTTGAGATAAAACTATTTACTAAGATAGAGAAAAGGAAAATAATAATGATTATGCATATGTATATATACATATGTATATAACAAGCAATGTACAAGAAATTGCTCACCACCCACTGATAGATGCTCAGCTAGCCTCCAAGCGAACAGGACAAAGATGAACTTTCACTCTCTTCTAAACTCTTGCATTATATCATAAGGTATGGAAAATCTCTTTGGCCAGTTTAGATCAGCTGCACTGTTTCCTCTATTACTCTTAAATCAAGTACTAATTGTAGGGAATTGGCACACATTCCTCCTGAGTTTATTCAATTAATAAAGACAATTTAAAATGTGGAACCTGTTCATGGTGGAAATCATTTGCAAAAGTTGCCTTCATTACACATAGACAGCAAAGGATTGTAATTGCTGATGTCAGATCTGACCTTCTCTATGAATGTTCCTGAATGCAAAAATTATCTTACTTGCCTTTATAGATAAGTATCACTGTCTTAATTTTTGCCCTGAGCCTTGGAAAACAGTGTGTTACCTTTCTCACAAGAAAATGCAATCTATGTAAGCAAAAATTTTCCAATATGATAAAACATATATATATATATTTTTAAGAGAAAGATATTAAACAAATATACCCCACGTGCAAATGAGTATATTATATTACACACTGCACTTCACTTTATACTTTGATGATATAGTCAAAAGTATGGGTTTTTTTATCCAAGGAAAAAATTAAGTTTTGCATCTCTTGGGTTACATGCATTCAGCACAGTCCATTATCACACTCATACCCCACAAAACTGCAAACAATCAATCACCAAATATCAGCAACTTTTCAAGTAGAAGAATCTGAGCTCCATGCAAGAGATATCCTCTCATCAAGACATTGGTCCAAACAATGGAAAGATGACATGTGAGGGGGAATGGAGTGCGAATGGAAAGACAGGTGTTGATGGGGAGCTTTTGCCACACACTTGGTCATCTTATAATTCTAACCATTCAGTGTAAAACAGACAACAGGGATGATTGCTATTGTTTTACTGATTAACTATTCTCTCCCTTTTTTCCCCAAAGACACCCTGGCAAACTCTACTTAGTAAATATTGACACCTGTAAACCAAGCTGGCTGATGCCTTTGGCTCTTCAGCTCTCTTCCCATCTGTTGCCTGGGAATTTTAAGTGAAGTATTTTTGGGACACTTGCTCTCTTTTCATTGAAAATTGTTAAAAAAAAAAAAAAAAAAAAAAAAAAGGATAAAAAAAATCACTATCCAAAAGCTAATCCTAGAGCCACATGGTCTGTAGTAACTAAAGGGAAAAACACAGCATATGTAAAATGCATATCTCACTGGCCTCTTCTGACTACTCTTCTTTAGTTAACAGCATGCCAGGGTAATCTGCTTAGTTACCAAGTGGAGCTTTCTTCCCTTTTCCCCATGAGATCACCCTGACCATGATCAAAGTCCAAACACATTCTCGACTAACTCTATTGTTCCCAAGAGTGGGATTAATGACTAATTATGTCAGGTCACTCATCCAGATGGCCTCTCAGATGTTCCTTTGTCATTCCCTGACCTTCCATATGCCCCTTCGACCTTGAGGTTTATTTCCATGACAACATGAAGCCTCAGTTTCCTTGCTGAGATTGCCAAGAAGTGGCCAAAAGGGGGATATGGGATAATCTACCCACATTTTGTATTCTGCTTCCATCTCATGCCTTGTTAAATCCAATGAATAGATAAAAAATGCTATCTGATCCCAGCTGAGTGATGACCATGCTCATGATTCTATGTTACATGCTATGTTTTTTAAATTAGCAGACAGCTTTGAACATGGAAACGTGCATTTAATTTGAAGAACATCAATCGCCATAATGTGATCTTTTTATCTCATTAATGTTAAGCAAGGGTAATAGAATGGAATTACAAAATATCACTGTGAAAGGAATACAATTCAGAGAATTATAGATATCCCCCACTAAAACCCTAGAGATGTTTAGATAAGTCTACTTGTTCAGTTTCATAAATTAAAGATTCTTTTACCTTTCCTGAGGTTTAAATCTAGCCTCAGATGTTGATCTTATTCTGAAGAAGGATTTCAACATGGTTAGTGCAATGGAGAATTTTTCTGAAACAACAAAATAAGTAAATAAAAATAGAAAAGGCCAGTGACTGATGAACTCAATTATATAGAAAGTCTGAACAGGTATTTCCAGGAGTTCAACTATATTCTATTTTAGTTATTGTTTGAGAGTAAACATTTGGCAATATGTGAATTTACTACTATGCGCTGTCATCTGTAGCTAAACTGATAGCTAAAATGTAGCTAAACTTGGTTCTACCTGGCCATTCAGTGAAATTACAATCTGGTAATTTCAATTTTCCTTAAATTTTATTCACTAATGGGGTAAAAACAATTATATGTGCAAGAAGGACTACTGCTTTCCCCTCCAAACCAGCATCTTAACAGAGCAGTTTCACTGCTTATGCCATAGCCCTGATTTTCTTTACAGATTCTGTTTATTAAAGGAGCCACTTACATGTATTGAATAGGGCATAGAATATACCAGCAAATTTGGACAGTCATGCTAACCATATTTTTTCCTCTATACTGAAAGATTTCAATGCACAATATTTTGCAAATTCCTTTACAGATTCATTCCAAATTTACATAATCTTAGTGAAATTTCCTGTAAAATTCAGAAAGCATGCCAGAAGATAACACAGTGCTCCTTAAACTGCTTATTTGCTCTTTATTCCTAATCTCCTGGAACTGCCACTGAAAGTGCCATTAAAAGATGGGCAAAACCACGGAACTGAACAAAGGCTGATATATCCTTGTAAAGGCTTTACTATAATATTTTAGCACTCTCGCAAATTTTAATTAAGTTAAAATGTTTCTAAAGAGAACAAATAAATAATTACATTTTTCTAATTTCAGTCCTTGTTCAGAAACATGTTGTGAAGCACATGTAGTAAGCCCATTCTTCTAAGACCATATATATATTCTCTTACTTTGGGGTAATGCTCTATAAATACAAATTGTACCAGAAACTATGTTGTTGTATATACAAATGCACTTACTGACTGTAGATTTTAAAGTCTGATCACTGACGTCCTTATCCATAAATAATGCTGATTGCACAATGGCAATATACAATACAAAGAACAGGCTAATTTTCAGAAATGCAAAGACATATTTTAAGCATCACAACACTACCAAATTGACACACATTTATTAGATCATTGAGAGGTAATGGAAAAAATAGCTAAATAAATACAGATAATAAATATATTGTAAAAAGAGTGTAATGTGGAATAATGGGGTACATCTGGAGGTACTTCATAGTCCTGGCTTGGTGTTCTCAGAAGCCAAATCTGGTTTGAGGAAGGAAAAAAACTCAAGTTACACTTTCCAAAATGGTCTCTCATCATGGGTTTGAAAGCTATTTCCTCATCTGATTGAGGTTTGATGTTTCCACATTCTATTGAATTTGTATGACAGTGACAGGGTGGTGAAAGACCATAAAAAATGATTTGTGTATAAAACTTGCATTCATAGAAATGCAAGCTACACAGAGGACCACTGGAAAGTTTGCAGGGTGACTAATATGATCAGAAGGAATGATTTAATCAATTCTTCTACAGGGAGTAACAAGAATAGTTCGGTGGTTTACAAGTATTAAACCAGCATATACTAGTATTCAATTAAAAAATTAAAATAAAATCTAAACACGAAGGAAATATATGAAAGACATAAACTGTCATTTATCGTTCAGAATATCAAATTCTTTAGCAGTGACACACACAGACATGCCAGAGCACAGACGTGCAGGCATGATGTATAGAGAAATCCATATAGCAAATGGGAGGGACAATTCTATCTTCATGAAGCAATTAATTACTTATAAAGTAATGGTAGTGTCCAATCATTAATACTTTGAAAGTGTCTTTTTCATCAAAGTTTATTGCTGAGTGTTTTATCATGCTCCAAGAAGTGATTAAGTAGAATTCAATATGTCTTTTTAGGTCTGGCAGGATCATCATGTGGTTAAAGATAGATCTGGATGTTCTTCATCGCTTTCCCATTTAGCTGAGGTAAGTCTTTGAACAAATTGCACAGATGTTCAATGTCTGTTTTCCTACATAAGAAATTGAACTAATATAATAATTGCCGACGTTATGGATGTGCAGTGTGATTAAATTAACTAGCAACAGTAAAGCATAGTGGAAAATAATTACACACCATAGTATTCCTATGAATTAGAAAAAAATGGGGTTTGAAACAACTGTAGGACTTTACTAAATATCTACATCCTTCACAATCTGTGGTGTCAAAACTAGGCCTTGTAGAACACCCCAAAGCATGTGAAAAGTAAGAAATAAGCATTTAACTTATAAGCTTATATAAAAAATTGTAATCCTTGGTTCATCACGGAAACCTTAATGCTGGTGGTGATGGAAGGTACAAAATTACCAGCCAAATAACTTTTTAAATGTGAAATTTTTTCCTACAAATGTGCAAAGCAACTGAACTACCTTAACACATATCACAAGGAAAGAAAAAAAAAAGTTGTTTTATCTCAAAAATCTGTATGTGATTTTGAACATTAACTATGCATTAGAATGACCAAGGCATGATTATTCCAGACTGTCAATGCACTAAGGCATATTTCCCAGGTATCTGATCAAAGGAATGGGAGATTTTAAGGAGCTGTTTTGAAGTGTATAGAGCTGGTAAAGCTCTGCAATGATTTTTCTGCAGTTAACAATGTTGCAAGGTTGTTTGGCATGTTGATATATAGTGCAAGGATACTTTGCAGACTTTGATGTTTGCTAATTCCATTAAATTTGTTCTAATGAAGTACTAATAAGAATAAGAAATGCCACTGACTCTCACTAATATCCATGTGCTATAGTACTTTTGCAGATGTACACTCATTAAACAAGGTTTGTGGCATGGATACCTCACAATGAATTGTTCTATGATGAGCAAGGGTGAAAAAGAAGACAGAAATGCTAGGCCAACACTATCACCCATAGAATACCTGTTTCTCTATTTTTTTGTTTTATATACAGTAAGATTTACAAATATTTTTGAAAGTTGCACACATAATGTTCCAAGCACTAAAAGAAAAAAAGATCAAAACCTGTTCTTTGCAAACAGCTATATATTTTTCTCCTTTTTCCTGTTACTCACTACATACGCTAAATATTTTAATAGAGTTCTATTAAATATTGCATACTTAGAACTCATTGTTTGAATAATATAATAACAATACAATTATCATTATTATTTTGCTCAGAGTTCTGGATCCAGGGAGATGCTGCAGTATATAGACAAAGTGGAAACCAGTTCATTTGGAGACACTTAAAAAAATTCCAGATCCTATGTTAATGAAATCTTTTTAATGAGAATTAATTGAGACCTCGACAACGATTGCACCCAGAGCACTCGCTCATCAGGGCTTTGGGATACTCAGGTGGGGTCACACCTGTGAGCAGGATTACTGTCAGGTTAGAAGTTCCTGAGCAGAACTGTGATTAGATATAACAGATACAGACAAGATGGAAAGGCAGATCAATAAAGGACTAACAAAAATGGGGCATTCATACGGGAATAATCATAATAAACATACATGTATTGAAATCATTTAGACTTGTTGCTTAAAAAAATCCGAAACATTAGAAGTACATGCAGATAACTATCTTGATCTCTGGCTACCCTTTCCTAAGTCCCTGGATTCACCCTGCAGAATCTCCCTCTTCCTCTCAGCTTCCAGATGAGTGGGAAGGAAGAAAGCAGGGTCACTTTATCTTAATACTGGCTCTGAGACCTGTGCTGCTCATGCGAATCTCTCAGCCTGGTTTCCTTGATCCTCTTCTCTCACAGAGAGGCTTCCATTTCCCTGAGGGTACACTACAGTGAAGGAGCCAAATGATGGAATGCTCATTCCTCTTGCCACACACCTGAACAGTGAGAACAGGATGCCTGTGCTGCAGCTCTTCCTAGAAAACCTGCTTGTCTTCACCATGCTGCTGAGTAGGGAAGGGTCCCAGGTGGAGGACCTTCTCAGAACAGCAGGATGTGGCGTTTAAGGGTAAGGAAGTGTGGCAGAAAATAAATCCCCTTGTGATCCAGCTTGTCCTTAAATAAGAAGGACTGGGTGAGACTGGGGTTAGACTCAGAGCGATACCCAGTTTGGCACTGCAAGTCTGGTTGCATTCAGTATACTGAACTATCACAATTACAGATGTGCAGATAGCATAAGGCATCTTCAACCTCACAGTATTTGAACAAACTAATACAGCCTTCCCACCTCCCTGTTTAAGGAGTTTGGTTGCATTTAATGAGAACTTTCACAGCTAGTTTAATGAATAGTGCTGTTTGTTGAAGCAACAGAATGCAGATTCCTTTGTATCATTGGTGATAAATACACTGTGCAGAGCATGTGCAAGTACCAATAGAGTCATTAATACACCTGACTGCAAACACATTAAATCATGGAATAACTCTAGAGATTTCTAAGTTTCCTGGGAAAGAGCTTATTATAACTGAATGTGCAAATCTCACGCAAAAGGTGCCCCTATGGAGGGGAAGAGAAGCTCAGCCCATTCACAGGTCTTGGAAGTCAGAAACGTTCTCCCTACTTGTCCCCAGTAGTATCTCTCCTAAAATTCCTCATCTCTTGAGCCACTTTTACACTGTTTTCTAACTTTCAGGTGGAGCTTGAATGACGCTACTCACATATACTTTTTGTTGTAATTGCTATAAAATCTCACTTTGCTTGTAAAAAAAATTCAGAGCACGTGCTCAGTTAGGGGTGATCACACCTTGGAGGCAGGTAGCCTTCGGGATGGAGGTGTGATTTGGTATTATAATGAGATTATAATTAGCAAAGATCACCCAGAAGTGTGTTTTCAACAAAGAAAAAGGAAAGAAAACTGCTGCGTCAGAGTAACAACTACATAGTTTAACAGTTCCATACCACCACCAACTTCCCATCCCTGTGATGTTATCACAGAGCCTGGCCAAGGTGTTTCTACTCTACTCTCTGTGCTGTTTCTCTTAGAGACATCACCAAAGCTCCCCTGATGCTGCCAGCTCCAGGGCTGCAGGTTATGTTGCCTAGGGAACCATCATGAAACAGATTCTTCACACATTCACTGTATTCTGCTCTGGAGTTTTCCTCAGCACCGTACCTTCTCTCAAGAGGGTGACATCTCAGTAAGTCACCTCTAATAATTATTCCATACAGAGTTACATACTGCCAGATGATCAAGCCATCCTGACTACAGGGATGTCTGTACTGCTTTCATGTGGGAAATAAAGTGAGTGGAAATGTTGATTCTGTCCTCTCCTCTTTTCAGGAAGCAAAGCTTCATGAGAACAAGCTGCCCATTCTTGTTCAGTTTGCCATTACAGGTTCTCAGTACCAATGGTTATCTTCTCAAGGTGTAAATCAAGACTTAATGTGAAAGAAACACAGGAAGGGCCTCGTCAAAGAACCAGGTCATAAAACAGGCTTAGGGATATGCCTGATTAAAGGATAGGTATTTTATGGCTAGCCTAGTCTAAATTCCTGGCTTCATAAGCTGTGGCTTCTTATGTCTGTCTCAGTTTTCATTTCAAAAGAAATTTCATCTTCTTACTCTCCACATTTTTCAAGGAAGTGCTGAAATTCTAACTAACTAGAACCGACATAGTTACGCCTGTCTGGGTTTTGAAGCAATCCTAGAAAGTAACCTTATCAGAAGAAAGCAATTTGTTGCACATCATTGAGATTTTACTCTGAAGACCAATTTCTTCTGTAGACCAGAAAGTAAGAACATATCAGCAGGAATTATGTGGTGTCAGACAGAAAAAGGAGGAGGCTCTGGAAGTTATCACCTATGATGTTGAGATAAACATGATAGGAAACTTTTTATTTCCCATCAGAAGAGGACAGGACACATTCCACAGTTCCCTAGCACATGCTGGTTCTGTTTCTATTCTTAGAAGAAAGAAGATATGCTCAGGATAACCCACAGTTCCTATCACTATAGGCAGTGATTCTAGAATGGGGTTAGGGGCTTTGAAAAGTTTGCTCTTAGGACTCTTCTGTTTCATCTACCTGGTTGGTTGGAAAATAAATTGTGTTTCAAAGGCTGTCATTGTGTAAGTAAGCATATACATAAGTCAAAAGGTTCCAATTCAATTTCTCTTTTATTTATTCACTTAATGGCATGGCATTGAAATGGTTTAGCAGTATATTGGTTATCTTTCCAGCCTGTAATACAGTGCTTTTATTTTTTCCCCTCTCCCTCTCTTCCTTGCATGCAGCCAACTACAAGGCACAGGGTCCAGGCAGTACTTTTTCCCTAAAGATTTCACCAAATGGTCTTCACTGGAGAAAACAGAGTTCACTCTGTGCAAACAATTCTTCTAGGAAGAAACATCTCTAGCAGTTATTCCGAGAAGTATCATTAGTCACATTGTCTGCAGTGGAGAGCAGTATTAACTTACATCTTCACAAGGAGAGCTAATAGCATTATGAAACTTTGCTAAGATGCAGGATTATCTAACGGCTCATTTTAAGCATTTGATAAACCAGTGGATGAGTTACGGAAGATTAAGAATTAAATGGGATTTTACTGTTTAGTAAAGAAGTATTATTTTCCATGGAAGACGTAATGATTAACTCCACTTTGTGGCTTTGTTTTATATTGAAGGCTGTGACGTAACAGTATTGGCCCACACTTGACAATGATTTATAAATTGTCATTAAAAATGCTCTTGATTCAGTCATGGAGAATCTTATTTTAGTGAGGAGCTACAGTTTTCCTCATCACTGTTATTGTTGGAAAAATACCTGTTGCCTGTAAAGACTGGCAGAGATAAATATATTTTTCCCTTTGCTGAAGGGAAAAACATATTTATTTTAAGCTGCTATGCCATGTTCAAGCTGCACAAGTGTGAAGAGCATTCCCAACTACCAGATTTCTCAGTCTATAATAACCTGACAAAACTCCTTATGGAACAATCAAAATCTGAGAAGTAATTGATTTTATCAAGGATAGTTATCAGAATGTCTGTGAGAAAATATAGACACGCATAAACATGGACGCAGACACAGATGTTATTTAATATAACTACTTAACAGAAAATATCTCTAAATCTTCCAAGAATTTTTAGAGTTTAGGTTTAGGATGGATGGGGACTATCCAAATAGAGAAGCTATATGTGACCACTTCCTTTCTCCTACACTGCAGGTGATGGGAATACGTATCTCTTTCTGATCCATGGCACAATGAATGAGTACAAAGAATAGCTGGTTCTGTGGCTCAGCATTGCTTTGAAATTACACCCTTTAACTTCTGTATTGCCTTCAGCTTCAAAGTGAGATCTAAAACTGCAAACTAAGGCTTTGGATGAGCTTGGTTAGAGCAATAGATGGCACATATTTCTTTAACTAGTTTCCTTGTTGCGGCAAAAAGTCTAATGTATGTTCAGACATTAAGTTAAGAGATCTGATTTCTCAAAGATCCATTGACTAAACTGTTCTGTCACAGTCAATTAGTTTTACTGTCATGTCCAGAGACTACACATTTTAAAGGGAGGGACTTGTAAAAGAAATAAGGAGATATTTCTGATTTTTAATTCCTTCATACTTTCTTTTGAGTAATGACTGCTGTTATTTTTTCAGTTCCTAACATGTGGCTTTGAAAAGGAAACAGATTACTTTGAAGTCATTTGTGAAGGTGTTGGTTGCTGTGAAAACATTCACTTTCAGATGGTCACTTTGGAATTCTAAAAAGGGAAATAAAAGAAAGAAGTCAAATGAATCGCACATGGTTCAATACCATCATCACCAGAGAACCCCATTTCATCAACAGACATCTGTGCAAAGCTTCTTATGTAAAATTATACAGAAAACAAAAGACACAGATTGAGGTAAAATGGACAGACATTTTTAGCTGTGTGCACACTCAGAGAACTGACAATGATGATACAGGTAACGCGCCTGGCCACCACTGTGTTGGGCAAACTACCCTGGCTCACGTTGGCAGTCTGAAATTACGGAAATGACATGTGCCCATCACCGCCTCAGCAGCTCCTCACTGCCCAGATGTGCACAGTGATTGACAGCATTTCCTCCTCTGCTGCATGGATCGCTGTGGGGAGCAACATGGCCACTGTTTGCTCAGCTGTATCTACTCCGCAGCCCGCCCAGAGAATACACGAGAAATGTGTTCCCTTGGAGGACAGGGAGAAGGCGAAAGTGAGCAGGGATGGCAGAGATGGAAGTCTGAAATTGCAGCTGAAAGCCTGCCCAGCTGATTGAGAAGTGGTGACCTTTTTTTTGCACTAGTGTAATTGCCTGGGTTTTTCCTCCCATGAACGTGATGTCTATAAAGAACAGAAATCAAATCACTCAGATTTTTGCACAATAAAGTGAAAGGAGAATTAACTAGAAAGGGTACATCATTGGTTTTTATTTTCCTGCTCTTTTTCCTGCCTTTCAACTTAACTGTGAGGATTAAATTCAGAAGATAGACTTTGTCCCTTGTCTCAAAACCCACATTGATCCTGCATTTAAACACGCTCATCTGCTCTTTATGGTAACGTAAAAGATACAGCATACATGCAATTTCAAGCTGCAAATACGTTACTCTGGTCTTGAGGCAGAAAAATCAAATCTACGCAGACTCTTTAGAAAGCATTATACTTCTGTTTTTACAGTACCCTCAATATGACTTCTAAATTTCATGCAGAGTTTTCAGATTTAAATTTAAGTATCTGCACAGCTGTGTCTTGCAGACATGGAGACCTTTGAGCAATTCTCTCAGCTGCATGGCAAGCTTCCCACTGGGACCTTGCTACTTCTAGCACTCCTCTGTACCTCCAAAAGCCATATGCTTTCCCATTCTCCCTTCTGGTTATTTCTGTATTCTTGTGGAAATCCTGCCACCTTCAACTTTCCACCAAAATGCTGTCACCCATTCTCCCGTTTCTATCTGATCTATGGCTAAAACCGGTGTGAAAATGTGGGAACAATGCAAGCTTTTTTAACCATATGATTGAGCATTAGCTAATTGAGGGGGAGATTTTCTTTCTGAAATAATGCAGCATCACCTAAAGCACTTTTAGGCCTTTTCACTGTATAAATAACCTTTTGCACTTCAAGGGTCATTAGATCACGATAGTTTGTAATACAATTATAGTCAGCACTCTGCTCTTATGGGCTGCCTGGTAATTTGCTTGTTAATATATTAGCACAAAGCATTGATCAAGTAGCTAATCCAATCACACGCTTGTTATTGATCTCTTATTGAGCATCCTGCCAGTGATCACTTTTCGCCCAGGCCCAGTCAATAGCAAATGCCAAATAGGCTCTCCCACACCTAATGAGCTTACGAAATAAACCAAACGTTTTCCTTTGCCCTCAAGGCTAGAATCAATTGAGAGCTTTTAGAACAGAATTCAGATGATTTTTTCATCAACTTTTCCCCTTCTTTATGCAAGCACTCAGGTTTGCATTAAGACCTCTATCTAGGAGTTTCATTCTAATTTGAAGACATCTGAAAAGCAGCTGCCATGTCTGAAATGCAGAAACAGCTGTAAACAATAAATCACGCGGGTGAGGAATTCTGGGCTGCACGTTGGCATGTGGTCTGTCAAGCCAAAAAAATAAAGACATACAAAAGATCAAGAGGTCAGGGGTACCTGAAGTCTACAAAAAATGAACTAGTCCCATATTTCAACCAAGAGAGTCATATTTTGGAGGAAGGTCTACCAGCATTCTTTTATGGGAGGATCACACACTTATACACTGAGGTATGGGGAGGCCTGGTGTACTGCACTGAATTAGACATGAGCCTTTTCATATTACCCCTATTGCATTAAGGCTATTCCAGTATCAGCTAATGGAATTTCACACTACAGACACAGACTCATGCTGATGAAAAGCACACCCGAATTGTGCAGGAAGAAACAGTATTTCAGTCACATACATAAGTGCCAAATACTAGTTCTTTAACTTATAATAGTTCCCAGTTGCTTACCACAGAGTATGTGAATTTGAGCATAATGGCTTTACAGTTACTCAGGAAAGAAAGGAGTGACAAATTTTAGGAGAGATAGCTTTAACATCTCACAGAAATTTTATAACTTTTATCAGATGTCTTTTCAGCTAAAACAGCTTATTAAGTCTTCAAGTAAAGTTATTCAGAAAAAATATTTTTCCATTTAGTCAAAGGCCTTATAGCAAAACAATAGTGTTGTAATAGTAGCTTCTATTAGATCATAAAAAAAAGAATGCAAGATCCTTAGATCTTAAATAGCCTTGCTTCAGCTATTAGCATTAGTACTATTTTATATAGCTAGGTTGCATTTGCACTTTAATCACTTTTATTTCATGATCTTGTTTTGATTATTGTGCTTACTATTTTCCTTATTACTGTACCAGATTTAAGTTACAGAAAGGCACAATCTGAATATAAACCAGGCACAGATTTAAAACCTTTAAAAGCATTTGTAACATATAAGCACGCAATTTAAAACCATTACCAAAATCCAATTACTTGCCTGGGGAAAAAGAAAACAGTTCAGCTTGAAACATTAGTGATACCTTTTCAGAATTCTTTTGAATTAGTCACAATTATGCATTACAATCATATTTATTTGGCAGATTTCTTCCATCTCAAAACTGAGTGCAACTAACACCTTTCTATTTTGCAAAATCCCATCATTTCTATTCTGTTCTCTTAATAACCATATGTATAAACTTTTACTGATGAGACTAGACAACCTTAAGAAGACCTTCATTTGCATGACCATCTTGCCATTAACAAGATTGATCTACTTCGACAAATACTTTACCTCCATGGTTTTGCTCTATGTTTCAACCCTGTCTCAGTCAGCACTTATTCTCAGGCTTTCTTTGGTGTGCATTGGACAGTTCCTCCAAGATTATGCCATATATATGCTTCCTGAGGTGGTTTGTTTGGGATTTTCGTGTAGATGAAATTCAAGAAGACAAAGTGCTGATCACAATAACTCCATGCAATGCTGCAGGCTTTGGGCAGAGTGACTGGAAAGATGTGTGGAGGAAAAAGGACCTGGATCTTGGTCAACACTCAGCAAAGTAAGAGTGTGTCCAGGTGGCCAAGAAGTCCAATGGTATCCAGGCTTATATCATAAATAGTGTTTCAGCAGGAGCAGGGAAGTGATTGTCCATACTCAGCCCTGGTGAGGCCACACCAGGCGTACTGCGTTCAGTTTTGGTCTCTTCATAATAAGAAAGACATAAAAGCCCTGGAGCATGTCCAGAGAAGTGCAACAATTCTGGTGAAGAGTCTGAAGCATCTTGTGAGGAGCAGCTGAGAACTGGGATTGTTCAGTCTGGAAAAAAAGGAGGCTCAGGGGAGACATTATACATTTCTACAACTACATGAGAGGAGGTTGTGGAGAGGTGAGTGTCAGCGTCTTCTCCCACAATAGGAAAAGAGGGAATGGCCACAAGCTACACCAGGGGAGGTTCAAGTTGGGTTTTAAGAACATTTTCTTCTCAGAAAGAGTAATCAGGCATTGGAACAGGTTGCCCAGGGAAGCGGTAGAGTCACAGTCCCTGGAGGTAGATGTAGTACATGGATTAATTAAGGACATGGGTTAATGGGCAATATTGATGTTGGATGGATGGTTGGCCTCGATGATCTTAGAGACCTTTTATAACCTTAGTGATTCTATGATTCTATTCTATTTTATGATTTAATCCTGACAAAATTCCTGAAAATATTTAACTGATTATAGGCAGTTCCTCCCAAAACATCTGGTTCATACTGTAAAAAAACAGTATTCTGGTGGTTGTGACAGTCTTTAAATTGTTTAAGGATTTTTTAATGAAAAAGACAAATACCCAAAAAACAGTATCTGAACTTGCAGAAGCAGTTCAACAGGTCCAGAAGAATGTGCAGGACATGATCTCAGTTTGCTCACTCTGCTCCAGAAAAGATGATCTGTGCACAGTTAAGGGCCACCTTACACCATTTGGTTTGGAGGCAAAGTAGGCATCATGACAACTCTGGCTGCACAGGCAGAGAAATCTATCTTATGCAACCTCAAATCTGGAGAAACTCTTCTAAATTAATAGAGTTAGAACAGTATACATGGTATACTCTTTTCAAATTATACTTCATACTACCACACTTAATTTGGATAGTATGTATGTTTTTCTAAGTTTTCCTTTCACATTCTAACTTTATGGAAACTATACAGGCCTTGAATAACAAACACTACAATCAGTTTCCTATAAGTAGGAAAAGAGACATAAATTAACTTGGGTTTGTCTTCTACTGGCCAATTTTCAATGCCTGCATTTTTCTCTAGTTAGATATGTATTTTATGTATATCTCACTAGGCTCTGTACTATATATAATTAGCCATTTAAGTTTGAGAAGTTGAAAATCCCATTCTACAAATAATGCCTTCTACTATGATAGTTTCCAAAAAGACTGAATTGATAGAAATAAAGATTCAACATCTAATGATTCCATGAGTATTCACATAATATATGTATCTAATGAAGGCTGTCTGGGAGAGGTTTTTCTTGGCTTCCTGGCAAGTACCTGGCAGTGCCTTCTCTGAAGCGGTGAAAGCTTTTTGATGAAAAATGAAAGCTATTTCTAAAATAGCTGAAATAAGATTTTAGTGTATTATATTTAGCTACATATGTTATCATGACTTGAATTTGCAATGTTCTTGGTTGTTTCCTCAGTACTGATGCAAGCCATTCCAGAGTTCCACAGTGGAAATAAAGCAGCTTATCTCCATGAAAACAAAGACTAATTGATTACACATAGCAAGGTGAAGCACTGTGAAACAATACAGATAAGAAGGAAAGAAGTACATTATCATTTTCGTGGTGGACTGGCACTGTTAATGAAACTGGAGTTACAGATTTAATAATATCAATATTATTTTTGCAGCTTATGCCTTAGTGGAAATATTTATTTTTGTCCTCCAACAATTTTAACCTTGGTCAAATATAGCAAGGCATGCAGGTGTAGCAAGAAGTTATGAAAATGCCCTTTTCCACCAAACATTTAGATAAGTGCTTTTCTAAATAAGAAACAAATTCTCTATGATCAAAATATCCATCAATGTTTGGGATAGAATGTTGTAAATGATCATTATCAGTTCCCTTATACCATTTCAAAAAGAAAAAAATTACAAAGCCACATTCATCTTCATTCCCTTGTGAAACAAAGGCATTATATGGTCACACTCTGAGGGAGTACAATATCTAGAATGTCAAGGAGGATAAGAAAAATGTTAATTCCAGTCACAACATCTTCGCACACATCTGATATGAGTGAGGTAAATATTAAAGACATAGGAAAATTATAATATGAAGCACTATAATTTTTTACAGGTCTGGATGTAGTACTCTAGATAGGGACTTAGAAGTGCAGAGCAGAGGTGGATAATTACCTCCCTCTCACTGCTGGCCACCCCTGTTTTCATGCAGGCCAGCATACTGTTAGCCTTCTGGAATGCAAGAACACACTGCTGTTTCATGTCTAGCTTTTTGTCCACCAAGACCCCCATCTCTGCAGATCTGCTCTCAGTGTATTCCCCAGACTGCATAAATATCTGGAATTGTCCCAGGCCAAGTCCAAAGTGTCACACCCGAGTTTTTTGAACCTCATTAGGTTTATTTGTGCCCATTGTTCAAGATTGTCCAAGGCCCTTGGATTAGCATTCCTTTTTTCTTTTGTATAAAGTGCACCACTCAGCTTAGTGTCATCAGCAAACTTGCTGAGGGTACACTCAATCCAGCTAAGTTATTGATAAAGATTTTGAAGAGCACTGGTTCCAAGAAAGACCCCTGAGGGACACCACTTTTCAGTGGTCTCCACTTGGACATAGAGATGCTGATCACAACACTCTGCCTGCAACTGTCCAACCAGTTATTTATCCACTGAACTGTTCACTCTACAAAACCATATCATTTGAGTTTAGAGATAAGGATATGCTGTGGAAACATGTCACAGGCTTTGCAGAAATCCAGGTAGATATCAATTGCTCTGATATCACATAAAAGTCCAAAATGATCAGATGAGGCAACCTAATTAAGACTTTAAGACATTGAAAAAGACAGGATATTGACTTGCTAGACTGTTAGTCCAAGAAAAAGATTTCAAGAAAGCATGAAGGTATTTAAAACACTTTCAGCAACTTATTAAGAGCTATGACACAAGACACCTTAAAAACTTCTGAACATGTGCAGAAATACTCTTTTCTCTAAATCTAGACCTACATTTTCTCTACAAAGTTAGTTTGAACTCAAGTGGAATTTCTAATTTTATCAATTACTCACTACAAAAATCGTGCTCAGAGCACAAGTGAAAGCCAAGATATCCTCTGACCGATCTGAACACCCTGACTGTTCCACTACTAAGTTTCAAGTGTTTTACACCCTTGCTTGTTCTTCCTCTAACTCAACGACAGCTGCAATCCACACTGACCAGTGTCAATTGGATGAGGAGATGCCTCTGAACCACTGTCTTTAGTGTGTACTGCACATGTTCTTGAAGTGGATGAGGAAAGAAATGTTATATTCTCAGGCTACGAAGGAAACTGACCCTCAGCTTCTGTCTTTCCAGACAGCCTCTAAAGCCACTGGGTCATTACATGAAAACAGATTCACACTTTAACACTTCATTATAGCTATTCTTTCATTACAAAAGCAGGATCTGTATTCTCCATGTTAACAGCACAGTTAGAGTCCAGTGTTTCTTAGGACTAAGGTACTCATTGGTTTTTCTGCTTTCCAGATGATGAAGTTGAGGGAGAGTTTGTTTGTCAAAGCATTTATGCAAATGTACAGAATGTGAACTTAAGACATGATCTATCAAAATGTCAAGACCACTAGCAAGACTCCAGCAAGATATCTAGAAATTTCTAGACACTCCTAAAGCTATGTAGTGCAGGGGATAATCTCTCTAAATCACTTCATTGATAAAAGTGCCAGCATTATACAAAAGTCTGAATGTAAAGTGTGTGAATTTTATTTTGCCTTTTAAGTTTGCTTAAAGCCTAATATTAACTTTCTTTTTTTAGGTGGGGGGAAGGGGAGTCTGAAATTATCGTTTTTTAATGTTGAAGAATAGTTTATTCTATAACAAATTCTATTCTTATTCAGTGAAGTTAGCCTTAAAAGAAGCTGACACCTGTCATTCATTAAAAGGATGAATGTCTGGATTTATCCAAAAGGTTTTGTTCACACATTATTAGGCAAACACACCAAAGTCAATGGAGGCAACCAAGACAAAACTTTAGCATTCATTTTGTGCTGAATTTTAATGAGTTGTTTTTCATTTGATTTGTTTTTAAGAAAGGAAAACAAGCATGGTTCTTTAGTGTGGTCTCAAACTTTCCTGTAAAATCTCAAAGCATTCTCTTACTTCTACTCATAGTAAGAACTGTTAAATTATTACAACAGCAAGGGCAAAGTACATTTTGAGTTGTTTCACTTCAAGTGAAACATACACAGATATAAGATTTGAAGATTTTTACTCCCATCTTGAAAGATGCCAGCCTTAAATTTTAGGAAGACATTAAACAACTACCCCAAATTAATTTCAAAACACTCTCTCTTCATATGCCTTGCCCATAATATATATGCATATAACTGCAGTGTAGTTCTAAAGAGTCCAGCTTTTCAGTTAAAGCTGTGATTACAGTACATGAGGTTGTAATCACAATTAAATGCAGAGATTTATACCTATATGTGATTCATACAATGGCAACTTAAGAATGAGAAGGAACATCAAAAACGTACTGCTTGACATTGTCACAGGAGACTATGATTTGGATATCTGTTTTGGATATCTATGTACTATTCTAACATTTGATTGCAGATACAGATGCTAGCCAACTGAGGTACCAGCAGCCACTTAACCACAGTACCCTACAGCTCTCTGTGGATCTAATACCACCATACTGCTCGTGTCTCAACATCATGGTCATCTTATGTAGTGCAATCCCCACATTTTCTTCCTCTTAAATATATCCATATTTGTTCTGCGTATAAATCACAGTTCCAGTAAAGAACAAATCTCTCCTCTTAACAAAGCAACAGAAAAATAACTCCTGCCAAAAATGAACGGATTGAGGGAACTCCAAACAGTCTCTTTGGTCATCAAGGCTTACTTAAGAATGACTAATCAGAAAAGGCAGACTTTGGACCATGTCCATTTTATGCTCATAAACAAATGGAAATTCCAAAGTCAAACTTTTTACTGAAACTACCTTGCATGTCGAGCTCTGTGAACATGGCATTATCTGAATTAAAATCCATGAGGACCTAGAAGTAAAGGGAGCAAGTTGCATATTTTCCAAAATAAATTCATAGCTGATAAAGGCCACAAATCATAGCTCTAATGCACTCACTGAAAGAAGCTGTGCTTAGTGAAGTCTGCAGCACTCAAATGTCTAGTCACCCATGAAACAGAAATCCCAGAAATGCACATTAATGTAGGCTTGTCTCCTAGGGTTTTCTGTAGCAAGATTAATATCTAATATTTTAAAATATGTCTTGGCAAGAACAGATGAACATTAGGATTCCAGCAACATTTTCTGAATATGGCTCTAGATGGCAGAAAAACAGCTAACTCCTCCTGCTCACTGCTTTGTTAACAGCAGCATAGATAGCATCCATGGCAATGATTGCCTTTGACACAGTCACAGTGAATCCATTATTTAAGAAAGAGATATTCTTCAGTGAATTCTCTAAATAAGCAATAACAAATACTTTATGCTCTTGGTTTTCTGCTGAAGTGGTAATGGGCAGAAACTCAGAGCATTATTGTTGCCATATGTCTCCACAGTCATATTGATTTAATTGGTTGTCATAAAAATCTGACAAGAAGGAAGCCAGTTCATAGCTGGGTATGAGCCAGATAATACTGGTGAATGGACTACTTAAATATCTCTAAAGACTCCTTGCTTTCTACCAATGTCACTCACTTGTCTTGTCCATACTCCAGACAATCTATTTTATGGATGAAAGTGCAAAACTTTGACTTTTGGATCTAATTTGTCTTGCAGAATTAAAGAAGATCTTACATGGTGTGGAAAGTATCTATGCTTAAATACTAATTTCCTAATACACAAAACATTTTCACAGAGGGCAACAGATGGACTGCCTCATCAATTGTATCCATATCACCCATCCGTAAATCTGTGCTGTATTTAAACTGCTTCAGTCTTTCCTTAACATCAAAAGGCAACCACATGCAAGAACATCCATATTACATAACAGAATATTTAGCACTTGCATGAGAACTGTCATACAAGAAGTGGAATACACTCTTACATATCTGTGGTTTACTGCAGGGTAGCATTGCTACCCACATTTTACAGAGGGAAAATCAGAGACACTTGAGAAATGACTTGACTTGGCTTTGGAGTGTGGTAAAACCAGGAGTGCTATGCAAGGGCTCAGATTTTGGGCTATGTGCTTTGCTAACAGAACTGTCATCCTCTTTTCCTGTTTTCTTTTTTTTTGTTTCCTGTCACCCTGACTCTCAAGTGATATGAATACACTGCCCTATTTTTAAGAAAGAAAAAAAAAAAAATTCCTCTATGTAGAAAATACAACAGCCAATACATATTGTTTGTATGCTCATTTTATAACATGTTCATCATACCACTTACGTTCATCCATCAGAAAGTTAGGTGTTCGATCTGTGTGAATTATCTGAGATACCCCCATGTTCTTAGGTAGCAGGAAGATAAAATATGCCCAAGACGCAGAGATATTCATTCTTAGGAACTGAGAAGAACTTACAAACATCGTATAAGAAAGGATTTTGAACAATTTTGAAGAAGTTTGGTGTATTGATTTAATATAACATTTTTAAAAATACATTGTAAACACTTTTAGATGCATGAGAACTGTCGTAGATTCAGTGCAGACGTTTTAGAGAAAATACCACATGTTCAATATAATTCATTAATCTATGAAGAGGAGAGACATGAACTTAAAGCTAATGTTCAACTTATTTTTTTAGTACAAAAGATGGATGGTAAGCTTATTTATTTTGACAATGAGTTAAAAATGAAACTAAAAGTGATGTAACACTGCTTGAAAGGTTTTTTTCACCTTTTTTTTTCTTAACTCCAGTAAAATATTTACCAGATTGTATCCATCAAAACACTTACCCTATTTTTTTGGCTCAAAGATCTATCAATGTAGGTAATTTATAAATTTAGACATTTATGCCCATAAAATTGTTCTATGCAATAAACAAATTTGACAAGCTTATCTGAAAAAAATCAAATTAAGTTCTCAATTTTCATGCCTTTGTAAATGGTTGGCTAGTTATGAATGAATTTAAATATATAAATTAGTGTCAACATATTTCTGAGAGATGATTACTGAAAACAGCATACTACCATGGCAAGAACTGTGCTGGAAGGCAACATTTCTATGCAGTAATTAAGATGATACCCATTAGCCAAGGATAAGCCATGAAATTGATTGAACAGATTCTGCACAGTAACTAACTCTTATTTCAAAATACTCAAGTGAACAATTATCTGTCCAAATACCACATTATTAAACTGAAGAGACCATAGCTGATTTTGGCTACTATGGCATAAACCTTGAGAAGAATCCATGCTACTAATAAATTTACTCAGTTTTCACCACTAAACTTGAGATTGACTTACTGTAAAGAGTGTATTTGATATGATAAGCAAACCAGTAGTTCACTCTGGTGAACTGCACCTGTGCAATCCTCCTTGGGCTGTTTCAGATGAAAGATGATAGAAAGCTGACCACTGAACATTTGTATGTTAAAACCCTGATGGTTTTTAAATTCTTAAGATCTTGGTAAGCTCTAACAGAAAAATCAATTGTGTTAAAGCAATACTAAGCAGTTTATTGAAGACCTTGTTTTTCCCTTGTGTAAGGCTTATCTGAAATTATTTTAGATGGTGACAAACAATTATTAAAAAAAGGCTTCCACATGAATCTAGATGAAGACCTTCTGATCTCAACTATTCTAATCATCAATCAAAACATAAACAGAAGAGTCTTTAAATTTGTTAAAGTTTGGAAAGTTTGAGATATTAAAGCAGGAAAATTATAAAATGCTCTTCTACCTTGACAATGTGGAGGGAAATTCTGGGTTTTGGGATACCTACAAAGAAGCAGAAAAAAACATTTACTTTTGGATTTTCCACTTCTAAACTTACAATTCTATAGGTGTTGACTTGACCTCATCTACACTAAAACATACTTTGCTGATTTATCTGCTAAGAACTACATGAAACTTTAGAGATGCAGATCCTTTACTAACAGTGAGATGATCAAAGCCAGCACTAAACTGCTTCCTAACCCGCTATGTGCAAAAAGTACCTGTGTTTTCCCTTATAAAATTAGAGCTGTTCAGAATTTTCTTGATGAAACCGAAAGAGCATCTAAACATCCTCAAACACATTGGGAATTTATTTTCAGTAAGCTCACAGTTCTCCTGCAAGGTAGATTCAAATCTGGCTGTTCTTCATCCTAGGGGGTATTACAAGGATATAGCCACAAATCTAATGGGAGCTGGAAGACCATGCTAGAGACCACTGACTACAGTGTGGGAAAGACAGTGACTGCCTGTGCTTGCTATCTTCAAGATGAAAAATTGAAGTCAGCCATTCTCAGCCTCACAACTGCTCTCATGTCCTGCTGAGTTCTTCTAGGCCTTGAGAAGTCACGCACAAAGTAGGTTCCACGCTACGCCAGGCAGCATCTATTCTTAAACAAACAAACAAACAAAAAAGTAAAAAATGTTTCAGACCTAAATCTTTTAGAGAAGCAGCTCTTAGATTTGTCTTTTAATTCACTAAGTAGCGTTTGGCACATAGTTTCAGAGAACTTTAAAGTAGTTGTTCATACCTAAACGAGGGACAGTACAGCGCTGCTTGACAGTATTTTTCCTGAATATGCTGTGTTTTTGTTGGAACTGCAATCAGATTAACAGAGAATTGGAAAACTGTTTGTGGTTTTCCATGTATGACTCAGTCCCTTATCAATTGTGTCTATTTCTCCACTGAAATTCTATAAAGTTTGAAGTTGGCTGGTGAAAGATCTTACAGATTTTAAAAGAAAAGAAAAAAAAAGCTGAGTCAAACAATGTACTCTGTGATTGCAGTTGGAAGACAAACCAAAGATAATTATTAAACCAGCTCTAACCAACAAATATTACTTTCTCACTTATTGCTGCACTGTATTTAATCCCTTCCATAAACACAGACATGTCAGATGAAGAAAAAAATTAAGCATTATCAATTAGAGTTACTTTAGAGAAAATGCAGGTTAACCATTTGCAAAACATGATCACCTGTAATGGAGTGCCTTTCCATTACATTCTTTCTACTCATCCTGCTCAGCAATGCTGCTTTGTGCTGACCAGGTTGACAGTGTTGCTCATCTGCACTGTTTTTTGCATTGCTGTTCTGCAAGATGAAATCACAAACTGTTCAATTGTTTAATTAATAATTAAATTCTTGATGCATTTTTAGATTTTAATCTTATCCATATACTTTCCTGTACTTAATTATTTTAAAAAGGGATAAATAATGTGAGCAATAAAAGATTCAAAAGTCACATTTTGCATTTTTGAGACGGATCTAAAAGGATACAGTAAATAATTTTGTTTGAATTTGTTTTGAACCAATCATTTTAAAAGAGAAACAAGTACCTAAAAAATGTGAAGTACCTTCACAGTTTACCAGGACTCATTATTTGATTATGATCAGTGCTCAGCTTAACAATTCCATCAGAATTTCAAATCAGCTCATGTGTTAAATCTTACAAAAATAAGAAAATGCTACATCCAGCTTGAAAGTGCATGTATTAGTAAACAGTTCACAGAAAAATAACACACCACTCTATGAGAAGAAGCTAAGCACTTTATGTCAGAAATAGCCATCACTTCTCTTTACCTTGTTTCAATGAACACACAATATCAGGAGCCAGATACTGGAGAGCTAGGGGAAAGTTTCTAAAAGCAGTCCAAAAGCAAAAGCAACTACTCTCCATGGATTTTGCTGTTCCTCTGCCTAGAGGAGACTGCAGTGAGCAACAGCAAAGCAGAAATCTCCATGGGCTTGCTTACTCACACGGCCAGAAGTCCAAACTGCGTGGCCTCCATCCTCCATTTTACAGATATCACTCAGTTTAGAAGATTCATTTCAGTCACAGGGGAGCTACATCTGACTAATAGCCATGGGCTCATCACCCTGGTTCACATATTGTATCCATTTGGAGAATTTAATTTGGAAAATATAATTGCTTCAATGGAATGATGGCCAGCATCATTAAGCTAACACAGAAATTGTAGAAAGCTCTTGAGGTGGCATCAGCTTTTAGTTTTTATTTCAGCTGGATGTTGGATGAACAGTGGGAACACCAACAGTTAAGTTCCCACAAACTTCATGATGAACCATCAGTTTGGGGAGTTAAAAAGCTAAAGTAAAACAGCTTCCTGCTCTTCCTTCTTTAAGGTGCATGTCCAGTATCCAGGTGCTGATACCGTTAGCTGCTAAGTTACAATCAAATTTAAGAAGCAAAAGCAAAATACTGTAGTTCAAAGGTAGCCATAGCAAAGAAAAAAAGCTACAGAAACTAACATTTGTTTGGTTTTATTTTCCAAAAGTTAAGCACTTTGTTTTCTATATTGCAAATACATATTTGAAATTCTTCCTGTTGTAAAATTGCATTTTCAGCACACTAAAATAATTCCTATATTAAATCTTAGAGTGTTAGTCTGGGAACATTAGAAGGAACATTAAAGGTTGATGCCTTGTCTAGTGTAGTCTAATTCAGAAGTAATTATCAAACGTTTCAAACATCTTGACAGATGAGTCAGTCATGTAAGTAATGGGCAACACTGGACAAAGAAAATAGGAGTTGTGCTTGTCAGCATGAGGGATTTCACTGCAGGAGAGCTGCTTTCATTATTTCAACGGTCAATAGATGTTGCTATAGAAACTACGTAGTTAGCAAGACATGTAAGCAAAAGAAATATGATAAAAACAAAACTCATATCTATCCAAAAAGTGGTAGTCAGTTGTTGGTTTTATCTTACAAGTATATTGCCAATTGATGAGATTTGTCCTAATGATAGAGTATATTCAGACAGCACTTGTCTATCCATCATGCGTTATAACACATAATAATCAAAATGAGCATCAACCCTACATCCTTTAAATATCAATTTAAAAATGAAATAACATCCAGTTATTTTAAAATGCAAAAATAGCATTTGGCTTTATAACAAAATCTCTGTACTCAGTCAGTACTAATGACTAATTACTACAATCTCTTGTATGATGTACTTCCTTTGATTATAGGAAAAATAGTCATTTTGTATTTAAGCTAGCTTTTAGAGGCCACAGAAAGTACTTACAAATACTGTCTGATGTATGAAATTAATAGCATAGCAGTTTGGCTTGACTGTGTCCATATTCTGCACTTACACTGATTTGAGTATTTGTAATTAGTGAATGAAACATGAGATCTGTATTATTTCCATTTTGGATCATAAAATAAATAGCCAATGTGGTATTTTACAGCAAGTAGGATTTAAGAGAGCTAGAAACTTAACATTTTATAAGAAACAATGCGTATGACAGGTGATCATATTTCATGCTTGCCAAACATAAGGCTTTAAATAGAAACTATGCTATCAATAGAACCCATGTCAATATTCCTGGAACAAATTTGTCAATATTTGCATAATCACATTTTTCTTTAAGTTGATTTCTGTTGTGCACATTTTCAGTAACTTTTTCTTTTTTCTTCTAGAAATGAGTATAATATATACATTCAGAAAAAGATGTACACATTAGAAACTGCCAATCCTCTTATTTCCTTTCCAAGTCCTATGATCAGGGTTGAGTTGCAGAGACCTGAGCTTTGTATTCTTACTGCCACCAAGATGAAAGATTTTGATAGAGAAATCCCCAGCATCAATCACCAAAATAGACATATTAAATAGGCAAATGCCAAGAAAATGAGAAAATCTGATATATCAAGATGTGAACTGTGCCAAATAACTAAAAACAACGTGAGTATTATTGTCTTCAGAGAAAGAAAAGCACATTGAAGAACACAGCAAAAAAACACATTTGTCCTCTATTCAACAGTAACTTGTTTATCTAGCCATCACAATTAAGCCTTTCATTATCTCACTGCTTTCCAGATTTATGAATTTAAAATGTCAATACATAGAAATAATTGCTTGTATTCCCACTGAATGCCTTGGTGCTTTTAACAAGAAAATCTCTGGACTACAATCTATAAGCCTTGGCCACTAAGTTGCTTTGGAAAACAGAATACCCAGTGTTTCATAAATGCTTGCATCAGAACTATAGAAAAAGATGATTAAACAGAAAGAGAACAATCAAAACTTCTGTATTTTTAACAGAAGAAGCAATATTCAAGAAATAACAGTTTAAGTAGGACACTTCTGGTTTGCAACGATCTATTATTTGGCCAGTTTGGCCATTTTAGCTGGACTATTAAAAGTAACTCTTAGAAAAGACATTGAGTCTTCGAGGGTCTCATTCCCTTGCTATCCCAGAGGACTGAGATTAATGTCTACTATGGGACTGTGCCAGGAACATGGTCTTTTCTTGTTAACACTGCTCCTGGAAAAGAGAGAACTATTGTAAACCTCTTAACGCACTTTCCTCTTGCCGTGTCTCTCAACCCTGTCACACAATTTGAAAGGATATTAGAACAGACAGAGAGTGCAGAGTTGAAATCAAGCATATGTCCTTATTCCATGAAAGCTTTGCATATCACAGGGCCTGTGTTATGAAATGGTCAACCGTTTGCCCCTGAGTCCTCATCCATTACATTCACATAAAAAAGACCATCTTACAGTCAGAGATGTACAAAGTGTTAGATACCACCTCAATATGGCAGGAGAGAGGAAGTTCACTGCCCAAGCCCAAGCTCAATATACCCAGGGGACTGAAGCTGAACCAAGACAGTCGAAGGACAGATGTAAAACCAATTTGGGTCTTTGCAGACGGAAACATCTCAGTCTCTTATAAGATTAGGGGTCTCCCATGTAGAGAGAGCTTGGAGCCATAACAGTGACAGGGGAAATGCATACCACTTCAACTAACATTAATTCACAATACAGAAATTCCTTAGGCAAGGACTGGATTTGGCAGGATTTCTGCAGAAGGAAACTATCAGTATGAGGCTTAAGCACCTATGCCTGATTTACAAACAGTAATTCGAAAAAAAAGTGACTGAAATCTACTAAAACAAAAACAGCTTACCTGTTTTCCACAAAGTACACTATTACCATCTAATAAAACAATCAGCAGCAAAGAGTGCAAAATCGCAATTAATTTTTCTCATTACCTAAGGGAGGTAGCTCAGTGGCCCCAGTTCACATCCCTCAGTATGGAACCTTGCCCAAGTTCACACTGTAGTCACTAGATGAAAATGATTATCCATGGGAGAGCTAGCTCACCTCACATCTCTATCATTTAGATTCTGGTTAAGCAGCTTAATTCAGTAGCCAAGTTAACAACAAACTTTAGAGCAGAACTGAACTACTTTACTGTTTTGAGGCTGTTGGTGGTCAGCCATGAGGAGAAGCGAGTTCTAATTACAGGAAAATTGATAGTAAATGGGATAAAAATGAAGGAAAAGGAAGGTTTATTTAATGTGACCAAAAGTATTACCTGTGTCCTGATAAACTTATCCAGGACCAGATCTTTCCATCCTGTTGAACTGTTATCTGTTTTCTTGGCAAGACTTCAGTCCAAGATTCTAGCAGTGCGCTGATACATTCAGGAGAGAACACAAGCTATAGTCTGCATCCAACAGGCTGACTATGAACTTGGTGATGCAGATGAGATCAGCTTTATAAAACAAGTTTGTATTTTACTAATTGCAGCTGGGGCTAGAGATTAGTCCTGGTCATGCCTGACCTACAGACAAAGTTGTACAATTATGCTTGTCACTATTTCAAGGACCATTTTCAAGCCATATTAATGTATTTTTTGGAGTCCGCTCCAAAAAATGACACCAATTCTTTTACTACTTTGGCCCACAATGTCAGAGGTAGATATTGGTGATATGGCAGTAGAGGCTCAATCTTCCTGCCAGTATTCCATTACATTTTGTTGTCATGTGACGGATGGCAGCAGAGGGGCAGTCTGACAAAGTAGCATCTGACATGGAAGTGCATATGACGGAAAGGTGTGCCACTGAATTCCTCTATGTGGAAAGATATTGCATTCATTGACACTTGCTGAACATTTAGGAAACAAAAAAGTGGAGTACAGTGAGGCAGTGGATAGTGTGTTTCAGCAGTGGCAACAGGGACAGTGGTTCAACTCTGCTGGTACAGATTTTTACGAGCACGTCATGCAAGCTCTCATCACCAGCAAAAAACTGCATAGCTAATGGTGGTGACTGTGTTGAAAAATAGTGTCTGGGAGCTGAGAATCTGCTCTATGAAATGGTATTATTGTGCTTTTTGTATCTGTTGCAGTTTCCATTGAAATAAATAGGAGACACTGCTTTAAGAGTGACCTTCATAATTTCAGCTTTACTGCGTTTGAAGAGATGTGAAATGTTGGAAAAGATTGTGTTAGTTTAAATAATTATCTAATTTCAAAATGTCTTCTTTCAGCGAAGCTCTGTTTCTTTACCTTATGCAAAGAAAGCTTAAAAGCAGTCTACATTTTGTTGACTTTTCTAAAATTTCTGTAGGTTTTGCATGTTTTTTTTTAATTGTTCTCTCTTTCTCTTTTATTTTATTTTTTTAAACAAGACTGCCTCTTTAGCTCTCTTTTAATCCTGAATTGATACTACTTGTTCATATTGTTAATATTTAGCTGATTCTTCACTGTGGCTCTGAATTGGCTTCCATGTCATCTAATTCAAGATCAGTGCCTCATATATGGTGTGCATGACCTAATTTGTATTCCTATGTTATCAGTACTAAATGGAGTAAAAATGATGGAATCAAAATCACACGGATTTTTCTTGAATGTAACTCAGGAAGAAAAATTATAAGGCAATGCAGGGATTCACAGCTCAAGAGCACAGAACTTGCTTTTCTGATTACTTTTTACTTGCTTGTTCTAAATTTACTTACTTTTGTGGGAGGGTGTTTGGGTATTAAAAAAGTCTAATGCTGCAAAATTAAAGTAAATATAGTCAAATACAGATATATTTTTTCTTTATTACAGAATATATAGATTTATAATTTTTCTTCCCTACTTGAAATGAAGGCAAATTCTGAAATCTTAGAACATTAATTATCAGGCAAACTTTTCCTCAGAGTTTTATTGTCATTATTATTATTATTATTATCATTATGATTTCATGAGCAATGATTTCATTATCTAGGCCACAACAGAAAATTGGTACAGGTCACTGGCTAACTAGACTTTTTGCCACCTTTGGGTGTAGATTTTCCCTTCGGAATTAGAGTTTGAAGATCAGTTTAATTTCTTCAATACAGGCGTTGTGATATTTTTTATTAAACTATTTTTAACCATAATACAACACAGTACTGTGCCCTTATGTTATGTTAGTACAGCTAACTTAATCGTCTGGCATTGATTATGTGAGCGTGTTTTAATTTGTTATTTGCCTATGCCTGTTATGAGATTTTCCACGGCTTTCTTCAGAAGATTAGCCATCTTGATTACTCAAAATACACTATTTTTTTTTTTTTTTTAAATGTCAGGACATTATACCTATGTTTTTTTTCAAATCAAGAAAAAACGAGTGAGAAAATTCATTGGTTTTCTTCTATAAATGGTGGATATAAGTTCTCCAATCCTGTAGATTTAAATTGTCTTACTATGCTAGATTTGAATTAACATTCTTGCTAGTTGATGGTAGTCCTTGCACCATTATTTCATACTCGTCTACACTCTTATTTCTTACTGGAACTCTATGAACAACAGGATTTTCTTTTTTTTGCTATTCTTTTTTAAGGATTAAATTTTAAATATCTGATAGCTTACGTCATCTATTATCAACCACTGCTGACATTTACTGTTAATAAATCACTCGTATGTCTATATACGGATAAACATGTTTCCATGGATTGTTCAGTGTCTATGTATACATTATGTATGGCATTCTCATGACTCTTTCTGCATTCTAATCACAGAGATATATTTTGTTTGGAAATGCTACTTGTTCTTCTAGAATGGCACTGTTCTGCAATTTTCTGACAGTATATGTCTGTAGTAGACGTGCAAAGCAAAATATTAAATACAGTTATGAAACCAGAGTTCAGATTTCGCAGTCCATCTGTTTTCAATGCTTGAATTTCAGTGTCATTGCTGGCAATGCACTCAGACTAGAGTAGTAGTGTTGCAAGTTTTTTTTTTAACAAATATTAACACATTTGTACAAGAAATCATAAGGTTAGGATAATAAGCTATATGTTTATCAAATATTAAACATTCACCCTCACAATTTTAGATGCAACCACAGAACTATATTTATCTTCTACTTCTAGAAAGGCACTTGAAAATAGTGCAGAAAAATGTTTAAGCTACTAGTGGTTTGGTAGCACTCTGCCATATATCCACGATTAAAAAAAATCAGGATGTTAACAGACTGAACAAATCTTAAAGGGCAAAAAATCTCTTCAGCCATCACTCACTTAAACAGTTGCCATTAGAGGAAGTTGTATTAAGTGCAGATGTTGAGTGTCTGCAAGAGCTGCGGTGTGAAAACATCAGGCTATTCAGCTCTTCAGCTCTTTCCAAGGCTCCCAGCGCATGAACCCTACATGCCATTCAGACTGAATATCCACTGTGACAAGGGCATTTGCGTGGAGTTCTGACTCCATCAATACATCGCACACTAAGATCTTATTATTTTAACAAGGCTCCTTACTGTGCCAGTTCCAAATGGACATTAATGCTGAACACCAAAGTAAACAGTGTGGACAATGAACTTAATCACTGCAAACACCTGATGACTACTTCCACCAACCCCTTCTTTTTTCTGTCTCTCCCAGGCTGCCCATTATTTTGGTCCTTTGGGCAGCAATTAGCTGTCATCAAGCTCCCTTTCTCAGGCATCTTTTCTGTTAGAGACTAAGCCCCCTCAACACAGTCCATTCTTCTGTTTGTTGTCACTCTTTGTTGGCTACACCGTGTGCACAAATTAATTAGGGCTCGATTCAGGGGCTGACTCAGCTGGTTAACAGCACAAATGAGTACAGCTGTTTTTCTGCATACGATTTTCAGTTCTTTTTATTTTTTTAGTTTGGAAATATACTGTGTGTGTGCAAATTAAACATGAGATTTTTGGCAGATGCAATTGGCTAAGGAAGCTGACAACATGGATCTGTTTAGCCCATCTGCTCCTGAGGATCCAACTCAATTTCTTGCAGAGCTTTAGGGTTAGGACCACTGAGTTTCCAGTGTCAAAGGGTGGCTTCTCTGCCTCAGACATGCTGGCATTCTGATCCTGGGAGGTCCCCTGCCCCAAAGAAACAGAAACATCTGGAATCACATGGACAGTTTGTTTGCTGAGTTCAGCAACAGCGATCCCTGTAGCTACAGCTCCATCCCACTGTTAGGGGACCTACAAAGCACTTGGCAATTACTGTCTTTACTATAGGATTACAAGTGCATTTGATATCATATGTACAGTACAAGACTTCAGATTTTACAAAAAATATTCTTGAGGTATAGTTTACACTGAACTACTTCCTCAGAGAGATAAACATAATGGTGTTTTAATTTAATTTAGGAAATATTCCTGAAATAAAAGGATATTTTATCTAAGTAACCATGTTATGTTTATATCCTCTTACATATGCTTGAATTTTAAAATTCTGAGTAATGATTCAACACTGGAGCAAGAAACACCTCAAGTGATTGGAAAAAGCACATTATGAACATGCAGATATTATTCTTCACTGCACAACTCAGGAGTCATTCTTTGCTCATGAAACTGGAGCGTTTGATTATGTTCCTACTGAAGTCAAATGGAGTGTTGCTGTTAACTTCTATGAATGCCTGTGAAATGCTAACATACACGCGTTTATGAGACTTTGGTACTCTGGGCTTCACTGCTACTTGGCATTAAACATGGCAAACAATATATAAATGATGGCATAATTAGCTGGTCAAGGATGCTCTTAGATTTCATGGAGTTCTACATTCCTTGCAGACACTTGAGGCTTTATTTTATTGGAAAATACCACTAATTTATGGTCTAATTGCATAAACATTGCTGCAATACACGCAAGTACAAGCACAAGCTTCAGAACGTTAGGAATTTTTCACAACCTGGAACAATTTGTTTATATTTTCTATTTATATAGCTATGTCTGTATGCATGTGTAGGTATATATATGCACTCACATACATATATGTGTATATGTCATACAAATTTAAAAATTACAGGGGCAAGCACTGTCCCTTACTATGTGCATAGAACATTCTACAGGAACTTAAAGATGGGTTCAACCCTCTATACAACAAAGATCCAAATAGTGGCAAAGCCAGTTTGGCAGTTGGAACCAGAGGATTATTGTTACTATCTTAACAATTAAACAGGTGTAGAAGCACTTTATTAAAGAGTTAATCAGCTCCTCCCAGAAAAAGCCTATTGAAATAAAGTTATGTATTATTTACTGAAGGAAAAATCTTTGGGTTCTTCCTATTTAAATAGGAAATAAATACATATCATTCTGTCAGTTTTATCTTCGTTATTTCTTTTCAAAAAGTAGGTGCTGAGCTGTCATCAGTTCAGATGTGACTACTACCTCAAATGTCGAATACAAATGTTGTATAAATTATATGTTTGAGTCACTCGTGGAATAGATATGGAATTATTAGACATACAATATGTAAACATCAGGGCAAAAGTCTCTGTGATTTGACCTTGGAAGGGAAGTTATTTAAATCAGTAGAGTGAAAACAAGAGGTAAAAAAGGTACAGTTCAGAAGAGAAAATATCCTCATAATTTTCTAGAACAAACATTCTAATTTAAATTCAACTCTGCTAAAAAAGAAAAAAAGCAAATACTTACATGAGCAGAATCTCACCCAGCCCAGTCTCAACACTTGTACACATGAATAACTTTACACACTTTAGTGCTAAGACTGGCTTGAATGGCATTCCTCTGTCTGTCCATTACCACATAATTATTATATGCCTTAAGAAAAGCATTCCAGTCTAAAGAAAATACATTGCCAATTCAAAATAAACATTTTCTACACAAATGTACAGTTACCTGTAGAGTTTGCTATTAATAGACCCTGATTTTTAGGCCATACCTCATTAGGAATTTCTGTACCGATGAAACCACTTTTTAGATTGACAGGTGGCTGATTTCTCAAAAAAAAATAAAAAAAAATCTTATTTTGAAGGTTTTTATCAAGAAAAAACCCTCTCAATCGGCCCAGTGCATTGTGATTTCCGTGGTTCTTTTTCTTCTGAGCTGTTCAATTAGTTGGAAATCTCTCTCTGATGGACTGAAGCAGCTTGAGTGAACGCCTGAGCGCACAACCAATTAGGCTCATTTGAAGTTGCAGAATTGCCTTCTTTGGTGTTAAAACCCCATGTCAAACACTGGGTCTAAGATCATTTGTACTACAAAATGAGATTGACAGAGCAGCTGCAACAGGGGGCATGCCTGCTGGACGACTTAATTGTAGAGACTGAAGGGCCATCATGAACTGGCGTGTGGAGATTGTATCACCACTGCTGCATTACAAATGCTCTTTATTAACAGTGATCCGTAATCAATGAGCTCAGGCTTTTTGCCAGAGCTCCAAAACCAGGCGGGCAGCTCTCCTCGAAAGGAAGAGGTGGAGCCACCAAAGCAGGGTGTTCCAGCGATGGATGCAACCTCCCTGGCACCTTGCTAGGGCTGGGAATCCGCGCATTCGGAAATGTCCATCCGATGGCAGTTTTCCCATTTAGCAGAATATGCATCAGCTGGGCTGAGGAGGCAGCAGTGTACGGGCAAATGCACTTATATTGGCTTGAATGAATGACAGTTACTTTGACAAATCAGTATTTAATTAGTGAAAGAGTACACCAACCCACAATGGTATGAATAAAATAGATGTGATGGTTGCATAATGCCTGTAACTTAATGGTAACCTGGTGAGACAAGGTACCTGAAATAAATTCAGTGCACTTAGTTTCAGTAAAATACTGAAAACAAACAAATAAACAAACAGCATCCAGCATATTTAAATCTTTTGGGTAGAAATTCTCCTTTTGTTAATGAAACACCCTCATTTTTTAAGAAAGCAGTTGCTTCCCACTGATACTTCCAAGATAGCCATTGTTTATATCCACATACTGTAACTTACTACTGGAAAACAAAACAAAACAAAAACAAAAAAATATTCACAGATTACTTAATGATGAGACATTGTAAAAACAATGTTGAAGTCAATATTCAATTTAGCTAAAATTAACGATAACTGACTGTAGTTACTGGCCCAATGCCTTTTGCTATGAGAATAACTTCAGCACTTTCTTCAAAGATATTTTATTCTTGCCTGCTTTGTACTCTGAAAGATTATCAGAAAAGTAACAAGAACCTTGAGCAAACAGTGCAGGAACAACTCAACTACTGTGGCAAATCACATGCAGATGAGCTCCTTAGTTATAAGAGAGATCATTGTTTGGATGTGTACATTAAACCTGTGGTACCTCACATCAGTCAGACAGACAGACAGACTTTTAATTACAGGGTTGGTCTTTTTTTTCCCTTTCTTTAAAAAATATATTGCAGAAACTAGGATTATCTGTTCAGGTGCTTATTACAGATTTTATTTTCCTTAGGGACTAATTTTATTATCAGTAATTACGGCATGTTTATAAAGGCAGTTCAAATTATACAGATTCACACTGTGTCATTCTGCATTGTTTACAATAAAGCAGCAGGCAACAGAAATCAACTTGTTTTAGGAAAAACTTCTGAAGTAAATACCTGTACATGTACTCACTTTTAAGTTATCCTTAAGAAATCTCTCTTCCCATTTGACACTGTTTTGGCTGCATCTCGTCTCATGGTTACCTCAGGGACCCTTGTATAACTGTCCACCTTCTGCCTCTTTCCTTACAACTCCTGTGTAAGGAATTGCTGCAACCAATGACCTGGAAGGATACAGTAGAATTATACTGGCTGCTACTGTTACCAAAAAGCCAAGAAAAATCCAAGTATTCATCTTGTTTAGTGTTGGAAACACATTATATTATATTGTTTTTGCAATGTTTATTGTCTCATTGCCAAATCTTGCTATGAGATGATGCACCAGTAGCAGGAATTCCTGATAGCAGGATGGTGGGAGATAGGCAAAAGAGAGATCTATAGGTAAGAAGATAATTAAAGCATAATCAAGACATCAAAAAAATTGAAACGTAGGATCAGTTTCTAAGGGAATGAGTTTATATACAGTGTATTCATCAGCTACCTCTGACCATCTTAGTCTATATTTGTGAGAATTTTTACATAAGTGTTCACACCAATGCACTCCAACTAAAACAAGATCTAAACTTATACAACATATTAAAAAAAAGGAAATAGCTAATCAACAAATTTGACTGAAAGTAAATGGATATGTGCTTGTTTCTGCTAATGGATTTGCAACTAAACCAATGCTCCACTCAGTCAGTAAAGGAATGAGACATATATTCCTTCTTCTTCCGCTTGTAATTTCTGCATATTCCCTTAACACTGTCTTTCCCACTGATTTCAGAGTATGGTCTTAGATAAAGGTGTTGTTGGGCCATTGTAATCTGGCTGAATCATCTTGCTGTTCCTCTATCTGATCCAAAATATTCTTAACTTAAATTGTTCACCATTTCTTGCAAAACTTCTGTCCCCGTAAAAATTTGAAACATAACACATAGACATGTGACACTTTTGCTATAGAAAAAACAGAATTATTCAACCAAAACAGAATTATTCTGCAAATTTGCAGAGTGTCAGCAGTTTGTGAAGGTTTTCATGGAATCATGAAGGTTCAAAAATACCTCTAAGACCATCTAGTCCAACCATCGACCTATCCACACTCTGCCCACTAACTACATCCTCAGCATTACATTTACATGTTTCTTGAGCACCTCCAGGAATGGTGACTCCACCACCTCCCTGAGCCATCAGTTCCAAAACATTAACACCCTTTCTGAGAAGAAATATTTTCTAGTATTCAACCTGAATATGCTGGTGAATGCTGGGTCCTTATCATGCTGTCTGCATGGAGCAAACTCAGTGGTTTCAAATGTCAGTGTACGGAGATTTCACTATGCTGGAAGATGACCACAGCATCTCTGGATAGATGGGTGACCTACCTCTTGAAAGATGATCTGATGATAAAGCAGGATTATGTTTCCATTCTGTTTCCCGGTTAAATTTATATACACACAAATTCATAAGTATATAAATTTGTATACATTTATATGGATTTCCAACTTAATTAAACTCATTGCTATATTTTACAGTTAGGAACCATAATTCAAACCGCATGGAGAAATTGTTTTCCTATCATGCTTTGCTGAAGTATCAGCACTTTCTCTTCTCAGTGATGTGAGAAATTTGACCATAATACGAGACTGCTGTCATTTTGATGAACATAATGATGCTCCATGCTGGCATGGTGGAGCACCAAATTCAAAGTATAACTAAAACAGATTAGCTTTTAAATAGAAAAACAAATAGCTTAGGATAAAATGAGAGAGATAAAATTAACAAAAATGCTCACTTTATAGACTAGAAACCTATTGTAACTTCTTGTATAATTCATTTTTATTTAAATGATCTATAAAGAGAGCCAAAAAGCAACAACGCAGAATAAGAGAACTATTAGAACACCATTTAATTCTTAAAATAAATATGAATGTAGGAAACTACTACATTTATTTGTAAAAACTTAACTTGGTTACCATCACAAAACTAAACAATTACAATTCATCAAAATCTAAAATGTACAGCAGAGCATATTCTGCACCCAGAGAATCAACAACATAATTTCTAATTGTCTGCAGCTTAAAGTATCAAGGGCCAACTTTTCAACCTTTTTCTTATAATTAACTAATTCATTTATGTGGGTTCATTATGAATTAATAATTATTAATTCATAACAATTCATAATTATTAATTCATTATTTTGGGCTTGTTTTCTTTTTTCTTAAAATGTTACTGTTTCCAAGAAAGCTATCTCATAAATTTAAAAGTGATCCTTAAAAAGTTATCTAAGCATTGCAGTCAAAAAATACACACTCTAAATGAATGTGTAACTCTAAAATTGAGTAATGCTACTGGTGCTTTGAAAATATACTTCTTGAATATTGTTTTTTAATAATAAAAATGGCTCTTTTTTCCCTCCTGCCAAAACAGAGAAACAAAGCTGGCAGAATCAAATGCCAATTGGTTTGTAGCAATAAGCAAAGATTGGGATTGATCTCTAATCTAAAATTCCTCGTTTTAGAAGTCCAAGTCCTGATGCCCATTGTGGGCAGTTATGTAACTTCAAGAAATAATTCATGTTGCCTACCTTAATGCAATCAGTTTAAAAGAATGCCTTCTTTCTCTCATTCACCGTTAGCTGTTCCTAGGGAGACTACCCTGAATTTAAACTAACTTTTAACAGTTAAATTATGGGAGATGAATATTCTCTCAATCTGTAAAATTGATTAATTTACAAGACAGAAAATCGGCTCATACAGCAGCAGACAGCGCTCGGTCTGCTGTGGTGACCCTGAAACTCTTTATCATTTTAGTTTTGCTTCAGTCATTCTAACTGATTCATACCTCTTTAATTTTCAGTGAATTCAACAAGATGGTTCATTTCCTATCTCATTAATTACTCTTTTCTACATGTAAGGAAATATTGACCTGCTTCTCTGATTAATTTTTAACATTAGCAACTATTGTTTCTCTTTGCAACCAAGCAAGATTTAGAACTCGAAAAATTCTTTCTACATTTATTGGTTAGCAACCCTCCTTTTCATCAGTCAACTTACTATTCATATAAAAAGTTATAAAATAAAGAGTGCAACACAAGAATAAATAATGTCCTAAATGCAGTAGAATCTATATGGATGAAAGCTGCAGACTCTGAACAAGCTACAGAGAACCTTTAAATACTTTGTTTTGTTCACTTTATTATTGTGAACAAATATTCAAACATTATTATGAAGCCTATTTATAGGAATTTGCAATGATAAAAAAGGCAAAAATTCCTGGGAGTAAGATTGTGAGTTAACTAATTCAAACATGCACAAAGAGTAACAGTATGTCTATTTTACAGTGTTCAGAATCAGTTGTCCTCAATTCTAAAGCAGTTATTTTAAAATGAATGCTCATTTGGATAAAATGTGAAGGTGATTTGAAATTGCTTCTTGAGTGAAAACTGATCAGCTGGCAAAGCTTCTATTACATTTAGATAAGGATAGAATCTTCCTTCAAGAGGAAAAATATCTATATAACTGATGATACAGGTTATTGCTCCTATTGGGTTCTTTACCTGCTGACTGATCATTTAATTTGTTAAAAAATCAATTTTATTTTATATATCCAAGTGAAAGCCTGACCTGTGCATATGATGTATCACTCATTTACGATGTTTCACACACTTAAGTCAAAATCTCTGATATCTTTATTGAATGCAGCAGTCTCCATCTTGCCCCAAATTTTAGCCATTTAGAATTGCTCTGTATCATATTTCAAATGTTCCTGGAGATTCTTCTTCAACGCCAGTGTACAAATTATGATAGGATATAATGTGTTTAGTACGGTAGCATGCATGGTAGCCAGAGACTCAGATGAAAATCTGAAAGAGAAATCTACACAAAGATGGCCAATTTTTCCAGAGATAGCTGCAGCACAATCAACAGGTTGTGATCCAAATTCTGTAGGCCTTCATCTTGATGATGGAAATCAGTGGAATAGCTTCCTAAGGGACTTCTAAGAACATTTATTCTCCCTGTGGTTCTTTCACAGATTTGTTTTGTTCTCAAAGTAAAAGAGAAATTAAACATACTTTATGTAATTTGGAAAAATCAAGGAAAGAAATCTTCACTACAGCTTTTTAATACATTATTTCTGAATGAATGTGCTACACTTCATAGATTAAATTCATTTTAGTTCATCACAACACGACTAATGAGCAGTGCTTTATTTACAAGCAACATAAATATTTCAAACAACTCATACAGTTTTTCTAAGCAATTAAAATCTGACATGCAACCTTTCTTATATTTATCTTAAAATATAGCATAAATGCTTCCAAGAAATTTAAAAATGTTGTTTCCATGATAAAATGGGAAAGTATTCAGGCATATTGAGTACCTCTATTTCAGTATTCTCCAGACACTAAAACATCTGGGTTCCAAAAGCCAAGACAGATAAGTGAAATATTTACTCTCTATTAAATACTGCAGAAATGGCTGTTAAATATCACACAGTAATACATTAAATAATCAGTTTTCAATTAGGTCTTCTTCCCCTGTATAAATCAGAAAAAGAATCCAAAACTAGGTTTAGAAGTTCAAGTATCATCTCACATGCAGAGGCTGATGGTAGGAAAAGCATGACATGCTAGCTAGGAGAGATGTGGAAGGACAGTGTATGAACAGGCAACCTTCTACATTTAAAATAGCTAAGGGATAGCCACTTAAAATCTAGGAGTTCTGAAAAGCATCATGGGGCTAACCTAATCTTAAGGTCTCAATCTCTGTTTTGAAGTGAAGATGTATTTCCTACATTTTCTGCCCTGAATTATATGTGCAGCTGCACTGACAGTTCCACAGTGTAATTTTTGCTTGAAATAAAATCATATCAAAAGAGATCTTGTTTGTCACATTTGAAACATCTTCCTCTGAGTATTCATCCAGCCAGGAAAAGTTATTTCAGAATTTTACATCATCTTGCAATGTGAGTATTATAAAGTATGAAAGAACCCCTCCTGACTTTTCTATACCACTCTACTTCCTCCAAAAAAATGGAACCAGATGACATTTCAGTTTATTTGTTATTAGAAGGAGTGGGAAGAATGTAATGTTGGATACACCCTCAGTCCATTATTTCTGTGCCAGCTTGAGTTTCATAATTTAATTCAATTCCAGTAGGGCAGAGCACAGCAATACATTTTATAAAACAGTAAACTATGCAAACATGACATCGAAGTTATAATGCAGTATTCATATGCATGCTGAGCTGTCGTTTTTATAACACAGCATTTTCACCAGAGGGACACTTAATTAAAAACAGATTCTTTGTATCTGGTATCAAACTAGCACCAACAATTAATTCGTTTCTAATTCTATTTTTCTATCAGGAGCTAGTCTTTAATTGTGATGAAAAATGCGGTGTGCACATTTGATTTGAATTAGAGAAACCATGCTAAGGCTCAGCTAGAAGCAAAAAGAGGATAACCATCTTGTAATAGGGAAAACAACCTTGTACAAAATACAGGAGGCCATTCTTTTCTGGGGGAAAAAAAAAAAAAAAAAAAAGGAGGCTGCCAATATAATACAACAAAGAAGATGGACAACTGTAAAAAGCTATCTCTTAACATTATTGTCACTAAATTATTTACTAAATAACCACTAACAGAATCCTTACCTAATAAAATCCACAAATATAGACACTCCCTGCTTCTACTATGATTCAGAAACAAAGTGGATTAGACCCAGCTGAAAATGTTAAGGCTAGCAATATTGGGTTTGAGTGTTTTCTTTTAAATTTACTCCTGGTGTGTTTTAAAAAGAAGTGCCGTTTTAGAAAGGATCTGACTGAGAACAAGGTGATGATTTTGTAAATGAAGGTGGTAAAAATAATTGATACATTTCAGGAAAAGTGGGAAAATAGAGGGAACCATATATGGCCACTACTGGTAAGAGGACTGAGATGAATTAAGAAAGGGACTAGATGTTTCTAAGCAAGAGGTTAAGAAAAGCTTTCACTGGCCGCAGTAAGTTTTGGACAAAAAAATTTATTGCTGGAGATTTCTGTGAATATCTGCTGCTGGATATAATGATTTTCACATGAGAAAGTCTCTCCTCTGTTGTCTATGCTTGATGTCTTACTGCTCTGTATCACATTCCTGGGGCAAAACAGAAAATATTCCCCCAGACTCAGGGAACTTTTCCTACAGAAACTGAACATAGACAGATGTATTTTATCTCATCTTCTCTATTTTAAGAATGAAAGTTCTTAAGGTGGTTTAAAATCAGTGTTATTGTGCCTCCATCGTCTGGACTAAATTCTTGTTTAAGTCAAAAGGAGACTATCAATTCAGTCAAAATATTTATGTTCCCTCTCAGTCAATGTTATGGTCTTTTCTAGCCATTCTTAGGAAAACTGTATTCTACTTTGCCTTTCCAATTTTGTTCTGCAAGCTTCTACTCTCTAGAACAGTTTTCTATTTAAGTTTTGCTCAGTTTATGACAAAGCCATTGCTTCTCTGGAATCTCTTATTCTTACTCTTTCCTCAATTTCTAATTTGAACAAATCAGAAAATGACTATCTTTTTCTGCCAAAAAGTAGAATAGGTTCATGTGTCAACATCTCACCTTTCATATTGTGGTTTCAGCTCACGTTTTTGAGAAATATCATAAGGAATACCAGGCCAGCAGGCTACATAGCCTTTGCAATCATTGCTCCTGTTACATGGTGCCTGTTCAGTAAATTATTTGTTCTTCACCTCAGGAGTTTGAAGAACTGCAGTCAAACAGGCTAGAAGCCCTAACAATAATTTAGTGAAAGGAACAAAAATAGATAAAATGAAGACACCTACGTAAAAGAGTATGGGTTTAATCTGCTTACTTCTCACTTCCATCTCATTTAGACTAGGTATCTAGTCTCCTGGCATCAAAGTATTTGAGAAGCAAACTGCTATTCTAAATAGCAGGGAAAGATCTTGATGTACATCTGTTTATGCACTAATAAACCTAAACTTGTTCTTTGTTTCAATGGTCTTTTCTGAATATGTTCAAAATGAACAAATTGAGATGAATAAGATAGGAGCTCTGGGTACAACCAAGTTCTTTTGTCACTGGTACTTTGAATACTGCAGATATTAGTGAAGCCTTTTATGGGAGTCTCAACAGATCAGACTGGCCTTGTATTGGGCCAGAATAACGTTTTTGGGTTTTTTTTCCTGTTATTAGTCTACAATTAATGAAAGATACAGAAAAATACATCCATCTCAAGGATGTGAATTTTATTACTTCAACCCAAATATCAACAGTATAAAACATAAAAACTTACATTTGATGAAATAAAATTTAATATTACTTGACCTAGAAAATAAATTAACCCACTTTGCAGTTTTGACTCCAATACCTTCAAGCAGATATCTCAGTAATAGTAAGAGCCTTCCTCTTTCCACAGGGAGCCTAGGATGCAAACGAAGGATAATATTAATCTAACTCTTAACTTCAAGGGTGTAACTGTTGTCAGATTTTTTTTTTTTTTTTTTTTTTACAATCCAACTTCAAATCACTGTTGTAAGTTACAAGTGAAAAAGAAGATATATAAAGACAATAGTTAAATTTCACATAGATGTTCAGATGTTGTTTACTTGAGCAGTTCTTTGCATTTCTTTTCATTTTAATACAGCACTTAGCAGTTTATTTATGACTATAGTAAGTTCTGATGCAGATAAAAATATGTCTCAGAATAACATTTTCAAGTCAGCTGCAGGTTGAATACCTGCTTTGGCAGAGGGGTTGGACTCTATCTCTGGAGGTCCCTTCCAACCCCTACAATTCAGTGATTCTGTGAATAGTCAATGAAAACATTTCCTTTCTCAGAGTTCCAATAAATACTGCCAGCCAACTGAAGGGGAAATAGCTCTGCAAAAGAGTACCTGGTGATCAACTTCTAGGCTCCTTAGTGTGAGACAGATACATATTTACTGGAGCGCAACAGAGATAATGAAAGAACTGGAATATCTATCATACACAGAGAGGCCAAGAGAGCTAGAGTTATTTGGCATGGTGAAGACTCAAGTTAAAACTGAACAATGTGTTTACATACCTGATGAGGACGAGGTATGGAAAAGGCAGAGCTGGACTCTTCTCAGTGTAGCCCAATGAGAAGAGACAACACAGACAAACTGAAATCACATCTATGTGTATGAAGACTTATTTTTTCCACTATGAGGGTGACTGAGCACTGACACAGACTGCATGGTGTGGTGCTGGAGTCTCCCTCTTTGTAAATCTTAAAAACCAAGCTGGATACAACTCTGAGCAACCTGCTATAGGTGCCTTTGTTTTGAGCAGCAGGGTTGAATTTGAGATCTCCAGAAGTACCTTCCAGCATCCACCTTGCTCAGACTCTGTATTTTACTTATTTTTTTTCCAATGAAAAAGAAGCAATTCCATAAAAGCAAAAATTTTCAGTAGGAACTGTAATAAAAATGAGCAGCATCACATGAAAGATCTAATAGAAATTTCTAGTGCCTGGTTTTCAAGAAGACATTTTTAGGAATTTCTGTGTTACTTTTGTAGAGGGAATAGACAGAAATCTAATTTATTTTTGTTATCCAGAGAACTTAATACAACAAGATTGAATTTATAAGGAAAAGCAGAGTAAATTTACTGTCTGTGTAGGCAAACATGCACAAAAGAGCATAAGCAAGTAATTATATAATGCTCTGATTTGACATGCAAGTAAGTATAAACTAACACTGACTTGAGCCTCCTAATCATGTTCACACTGATTTAAATGAAAATGTATGGTTTCTATTACAATAATTTTTACCACTGATCTAATGGAATTTCTCTCCAGCTAAGAGTGATTATTAGTCACAGAAGTGCCATAACATTGTGACCTTTTCAAACTTTCTCTTATGAAGTAGTTGTTATTGTATGTCTAATGTTCACATAGTTGCCTTTGGATTCACATAATTTAAAAATTATTTTGCAACAGAATGCCCATACGCAATTGAGAATTTTCTTATGGTGTTCACTTCCAGAAATACAATGGATAGCATCTACTGTATTGATAGGAATAGACAGTCACTGTTTTAGAGACATTCCTATCCATGTGTTTGATGAATTACTTGCAGTAACATTCAACAAGACAAAAGAAACAAAGCTAAATCCTTTAAAGACTGATTTATACTATTATTAAAACATTTTATAATATATGAAATAAACATTTTATACCATTCATCCAACTGCAAAATTGGTAATATATTTTTGTACAGATTATACTTTAAAAACAAATCTTGATTTTGCTTGCCTAGCAAGAGTTTAAAGAACTGTTTTATTTCATTTTACATTAATAATTTCATTTTAGGTTGTTTTGTATTGTATGAATTTTTACACAGGTAAAGCTTTATAGAAAGCCCTTGGTAGCAGACCTATACACATATATACAAATGTAATCGCAATATTATGTAATTTTTCTGTCAATATTTACTGAAAGTAAAGTACAAACATGTAATGCGTACTAATATGTATTACTATCTATGAAATAAAGGGAAACAGATAATCACAGAATGGCCAGGGTTGGAAGGGACCTTAAGGGTCATGAACCTCCAAGCCCCTGCCACATGCAGGGCCACCAACCTCCACATTTAATACTAGACCAGGCTGCCCAGGGCCCCATCCAGTCTGGCCTTGAACACCTCCAGGGATGTGGCATCCACAACCTCTCTGGGCAGCCTGTTCCACCACCTCACCACTCTCTGTAAAGAACTTCCTCCCAACATCCAACCTCAATCTTCCCTCCCTCAACTTAAAGCCATTTCCCCTTGTCTTACTGTTATCAACCCTTTCAAAGAGTTGACTCCCCTCCTGTTTGTAGGCTCCCTTTAGGTACTGAAAGGCTGCAATGAGGTCACCCTGCAGCCTTCTTTTTTCCAGGCTGAACAAGCCCAGCTCCCTCAGCCTGTCTGCATAGGGGAGGTGCTCCAGTGCCCAGGGGCACAATCACCTCCCTGTCCCTGCTGGCCACCCCTCTTCTGACAGAGCCCAGGATACCATTTGCTTTCCAAGCTGCAAGAGCACACTGCTGGCTCATGTTATGCTTTCCATCTATCAAGACTCCCAGGTCTTTCTCTGCAGGGCTGCTCTCAAGGTCTACTCCTTCCAATCTGTATGGATGCCTGGAATTCCTCTGGCCCAAGTGCAAAACCTTGCACTTTGTTGTGTTGAACCTCATTAGGTTCACCCTGGCTCACCTTTCAAGCCTGTTGATGTCCCTCTGAATGTCACCCCTTCCAAATAACTAAGAAGTGTTCTAGTAAATTTACTTGAATAATCTTCCTGATACTCATAATAAAATATTTCTGGTAGAGGAAACAAAATGCAGCATTCTCAAGGATGATGATACCCAATTACAACTGCTTGAAATTGCACTACTATTGAGATTTGTAGAGCTACAAAAATGTGTGGATAGTATTTTGCTCAAAAGGCTTTGCTTTACATTTTCTTCATCTTCTCCCTGTCGGTCTCATCATAGAAATTCTAAGAAGAGTAGAAACAAATGTGCATTAAGTACACAGTATCATTTTCTAAGAGAATATTCTCTGATATCTGAAACTAGTAGCAACTCATAGAAACTAGTAAGTTGCTTGGTGACCATGACCCATGAGTTATTTTATTGCTTTTCTTATGCTAGACACTGAACACCTGAGGTAGGTAAAGAACTGCTGGCAAAGGTTTGCCACAGCCTTCCCCATGTGTTCCCACTGAGAACAAATTTTTTTCCACTGCTGTGAACGTATATTATGCGGAGGTAGAGTTGTACTCTGAAATTTCCTAAGTGCATTAATACTACATCGCCAGCAGCAGCTGCTCTGGCTCTAGAGCTTTGGCTTTTTCAGTACTTAGCATATAATATTTAAACTCCTTGGACATAATGAAGATAAGTCCTCTTTCACTTTTGTCAGAAAGACATACTTACAGAGGTTGGTTAACAGCCAGTTCAAGAGAATTGCTAAATTTGAGAACCACTTTATATACACATAAGTTAGATAGATTAGATAGCTTGAAAGCTCCTTTCCTCACTGTATGATAATCAAGAAACTTGGTAAACTTCCAATTCAAGATATATTTTGGACTTCCTGCAAACAGTAAAAGAATATAGAATACCCCACAGCATTTGGTAATATATAACTAGGACATCCAAGCCTGAAGAAAAAATACACTTGTGAATTGTAACAGTCAGTAGCCATTCATCAATGATGCAGAACCCCAGAATACTAACAGGCTGAAATGGTTTAATGTGATATTTGTATTAACTTTGTTCTAGATTAGATTTTATATGAAGACATATGCTTAGTTTTACATTCACCAGAGTACACTTCATCTCTTTCAGTATCCTAACATTGTCTCAGAGAGTCTATCATTACAGCAGCGCGGTGTCCCAGACTTCATACCATAAACTTTTCCTCTTTATGCTGAGATGGAGACCAAGAAACACAGCATTTCTCCCTTTTCCTGCATGCAGATTTCCATTACAAGGAAACAAGGTAACCTACCAGTTTCTTAGAACTGAATATCTGAGGAACCAGAAAGACATTTTACATCACTGAAAGCACCTGCTCCACAGTCTAGATGTCCTGTCAGCTTGCTACTAAAATGCCTTTGGCTTAAGCAGAAGCTGTCAGTGCGAGAGACCTAAATCAGTCTAAATGTTACTGGACTTGGCTCTACATAATGTTTATTTTTGGCTCTTTCCACAATATCTGTATAATAACATTGCATGGTTTCCTGAAGGGACACTTTCTGCTCTAAACTCCAGCTGAATTATGTAGTCCTCAGTTCTGTCACTCAGAATGGCTTGACATGCAGATGAAAAAGGAAGCTAACCACTTTGCTGTAAAGAAGGAAAAGATGTATATTTTCTTGCTCTTAGAGCAGAATAGATACTCTAGATGCTAAAGACTTGCAGTTGTAGAAGAGTTGAACCAGGGCTGGTCAGCTTAAATGAATTAAAACCTCTTTAATTCCTCAGAGGCTACTTGATTTCTGCTCAGATTTAAACTGTAGTCACAGCCTCCTGTTAACTAATACACGTGCTGTAGATTTTCCATCCTATTCATCACAAATTCCTGCAGTAGTGGGAAAGGAGGAGGGGGAGAGGAAAGACTTCAACTCAGTTATAAATCATCAAGAAATGACTGACAAATACCAATGCAGACCTTTGCACGGTGCGTTGCTGGAGACAGCACATGGCCAGGCAGGCCTCAGATACACATGGTGTTATCTCAGAGCAATTTTAGAATAAGGGGGAAATTAAAATGAGGTTCTTGCATTTTGGGCAGTAAAACAATGGAAAAACTGTTTCAATGGCTTTTCCTGATTTACTTCATACACAAACAAAGAACCGGGGGGGGAGGGGGAAGGGGAATTCAATGATACATTGTGAAAAATGGAAAATAATTTATTTCATTCTAAATGCACAGCACATTTAGTGTTCCTTACTTCTGCCATATTTTGAAAGTTGTGTGCAATGGATTTAAATTCCAGTGCATTTTATATTTCTGAAGAAAGCATTCTAGCTCACTGAAAAAAAATATTTCCAAACCACTTACATAATTCACAATATATGTCATTTATTTAATAAGGTCTCCGTAAATTTAGTCATTTATCTGATTCATATTCATAGCTGCCTGATCACAGTTTGGTATTTGCCTTATAGCTATAAGTAAGCAATATGAAACTTAAATTACAATTCTTCAAGTCTGTAACTTTTTCTTGATAGCTACAAGAGGATAGAATGATCATACTTTAACACAGACACTAATACATACAGTCAGTACATGTACTTCAAGATGATTTACTTAATTGGCCACAGTAATATATAAAATCTGAATACAGAAGGGAAGAATTAAAAAATTCAAGCAGTATAGCTATGCGCACTGCTCTCAGTGTGACAGTCATATCCTTATAGAGGATATCATACTTTCAAGAATACCAAGCATCTTACATAAAAAAAAAAAAAAATCAACTCAATGCTTCTATGAAAATAGATCTTCTCCCTGTGACTATTGTTAAATTTATGCTAAATAAATAAATAAGATCTATATTTTTAGAAGACAACTGACTTCCCCCTCTCCCCCCCGATCAGTTTTATTTATGCCGATAGAAGAAAAATGAATGAATGAAAAAGAATACAGAACTATTCCCAGGGTTCAATAAAATACAGAAAGGAAGCATTCAAGTCGCAAGCCCTTTCATCTCTTATAGTTTTCTGATCACAGACAGAAGGGAAAAACGTGGAACGTATTCTACATTTCCTATTTGACTGTTGTTTCATCTCCAAAAGGAAAATAAGTAAAATATTATGTAAAATATTAAACATTACAAGACAAATATTCTTGGGGGGGGGGGAGGGGAAAGGAAAAGAGAGGGAGGATGGGAAATAGGAAGAGAAAAACCAGCCAAATAAAAATGCTTTTCAATACTGCTAATGATATTAATGTCCCCTCCAAAACACTTTATACTGTATAGTCAAAAGAGACAAGAATATTTTAAAACAGACAAAAAAATGCATTGAGCATTCTTAAAAAAGAACTATTCAGCACAAGGTGAAAAATAAAGTAAGCCAATTTCATTCAAATTTGCAAAGCTTTAGAGGTTAAGAAAGTAAAGTGTTAATTAGCAACCAGATTGCTTAATGTTCATGCTCTTAATTCTGTAACTTTTAAAACTCACAAACACTGTCCTTGGAGTTGCCAAAGCAGACATTTGTTTTCACTGGAGTTCAGAAAAAGCCAAGTGACTTGGTGACAAGTTCAGTTACGCCAGTGCTCTCTGACTATTTTTCCTTGCCCTTGCAAACACAGCATGAGTAAAATGAATAGCCATCATTAAGGTGAAAACAGCCTGCATTTTAGCATTGAGCAAGAAATGAGAACTCAGCAGATCCCAAATTAACATTCACTTTATTTGTAACATCAGTTGAAAGAAGGTGTCAGGAACACCTACAGTTTCTGAACCAAATTAACTTACAATTATATAAAAGTACATTGTATGCAGGCACTGGAAGGGAGCTGCAAGCCTCTTCTGTACATAGAGGCCAGACCAGTTCCAGCTGACTCCAATGGCCTCACCACAGGATCACTGGACCCAGAAGCCAAGATGTGGCATAGCATATTTGAAAAAGGGCAAAATGCTGTCCAATAGTGAGGGACAAGGAAAAAACACAAAATGTGATAAATAACACTAAAGTCATCAAGGTGAGAGAAAAAGGAAGGGCAAGATGTTCTCCAGGTGCCAGAGCATGTGTTTCCCTGCAGAGGACTATGTGTTTCCCATTAAGAGGATTATGCCAGGGCAGATGTGCATGCTGCAGCCACTGAGGACCTAACACCCAAGCAGGTGGCTATGTCCTGAAGGAAGAGCAGCCCATGGAGAAGAGCTCATGCTGGAGCAGGGGAAAGATATGGGGAGGAATTAGCTGCAGAGTTGCTGTTATGTGGGAGATGCAACCCCCTCTTCCTCCTGTGCTGTACATGACAGAGAAGCTAGAGAAGTCAGAAATAACAGAGTAAAGTGTAAAATTGTTTTTGTTTTTCTTTGCTTCTCACCACCCAACTCTGTTTTAACTGCTAATAATCAAAGCATCACAGACTCATAGAGACTGTAAGGGATCTCTGAACACCACATAGTCCAACTCCCCTACTAATACAAGTAGGTTCCGCAGAAAAGTATCCAGACATCTCCTAAGAAGGAGACTCCACAACCCCTCTGCGCAGCTTGTTCCTGTGCTCTGCCACCCTCGCAGCAAAGTTCTTCCTCATGTTTCTACAGAACTTCCTGTGCTCCAGTTTGTGCCCATTGTACCTTGTCCTGCCACTGGGCACCACAAAAGAGCTTGGCCTCATCAACTTGAATCCCACATTCTAGACATTTATCATCATTGATAAGATCCCCTCTTAGTCTTCTCTGAGCTGAACAGTCCCAGGTCTCCCAGCCTTTCCTCATAATGGAGATGTTCCAGTCCCATAATCATTTTTATGGCCCTCCACTGGGCTCTGTCTAAAAATCTCCTTTCTTTCATGAACTGAGGAGCCCAGAATCGAACACAGTACTCCATATATGGCCTTATCATGGCAAAAAGAAGGAGGATCACCTCCCTTGACCTGATAGCCATGATATTTTTAGTACACCCCAGGATACTACTGACCTCCTCCACACACTACTGGCCCATGGTCAACCTGCTGTCCATCAGGTCACCTAGGTTCTTTTCTCCAGAGCTCCTTTCCAGCAGGTCAGTCCTTAATCTGCATTGATGCATGCAGTTATTTCTCTCCAAGTGTATGTCTCTACTCTTGTCCTTGTTGAACCTCAAGGTCTACTCCAACCAACTCTCCAGCCTATCTGTATATATAAATTATTCACCCATAGAGAATCTATTTTACCCCTAATATGTAACTGATCTCCTTTGTCTTTATACTGACCCTTGAACTTTCTTGTCTTATTTTATCCTGTTCTTCTGTGTAGGGGAGAAATTGAAAGAGCACATGGGTAAATACCTGGCAGCAAGCCAAACTAAGAGAAGTGAATATAGATGTAGTAGGAAAGAAGAAAGAATAGAAAGCAAATATTAGGTGCCTTCTCCAATGGATGTGGTTTAGTGTGGCAGAAAACAAGTTGTAATTAAATTGGCTTCTTATTTGGCCTAATAAAAATAATACAGTTCATAACTTATCTTTCTAAACACTACAGTCATAGAATCATAGAATGGCCTGGGTTGAGAAGGACCACAATGATCATCTAGTTTCAACCCCCATGCTTTGGGCAGGGTCACCAACCACTAGACCAGGCTACACAGAGCCACATCCAGTGAGGTCTTGAATGCCTCCAGGAATGGGGCATCCACAAACTCTCTGGACAACCTGTTTCAATATGTCACCACCCTCTGAGTGAAAAATTTCTTCCTAAAATCTAACCTAAATCTCCCATCTTAGTTTAAAACCATTCCCCCTCATCCTACCACTATCAACCCCTGTAAACAGTTGTTTCCCCTCCTATTCATATGCTGCTTTCACGTATTGGAAAGCCACAACAAGGTCTCCCTAGAGCCTCAATCATAGAACTTTGGAGACATGTTTCCCTCAAATAAATGGACAAGGAAAAACATTTCATATACTAAGGTCTACATGGATTTTATAGGAAGAGTAGCAGAAGCAAATACTGACATCAAAGGCAGGTGAGAAGGCAGCAATATTCAAGGATTTAAATACTTCCATCAAGATAAATTGACTATGCCACCTCCTTGAATATACAGACAGATTCTTCCTTTGTTTATTCCTTGCAGCTGTGAACAAAGATGTACAGATGCCAGACTATTAAGTTGAGATGTGGTTTTGACCATATGTATTGTTCAGCATATATACCACACCTGCTGAAAAGCTAAAGACAACGTGGAAGAAGTAAATAACATAAAAATTAACATAAATCATGCTTAATGTTGACAAGCAGAGTTCACTATTCTAAAGATTATATAATCTTTGGATATTTTGTCTGTATATCCAAAACATCAACTCAGAGAGTAGTGTAGCCACATCCATTGCATTACAGAGACAGGCATCATGCTTGCAGGCAATGCAAGAGCTCTTTGTGTCTCTGCCAGTCTCTCTGGCAGAGCAGAACAGGCCACACTGTTCTGTGAAGTAGAAAATCCCTGGCATTGAAAATCAGGTCATTGCATTGTGGCTTGGTGATAAACAATGAGCTCAAATCTTAAGTCAGGTCTCTTGAAATTGAAAACGACACAGCACATGACATATTCATTCACCTAGGCTAACCCAGAAAGCATAACTTTAAAGATATATTTCATTTTATACTTAATTTCCATTCAGGAAAACGCATCAGACAGTTACTACTTTTTTTAGTGCCAGTAGAAAAATTTAAACCAGCAGAATTTTATTCATAAGTTAATATTACTTAAGATTGCATGGGAACAAAGGAAATATATCTGTAATGCTATAATGTGATGGAGAGCATAGCAATAATAGTGGGGTAGCATAGTCTCCAGCTACAACAAATGAGGACAAGCACAAATACAGCAGCCATGGACACAGAAACAAAGGAAGAAAGTTTGCTTACCTATAGAAGACCTCAAGTAAGCACAGACCTCCAACAAAACACTCTTGCCCCCACTGCCAACCCTTAAGTGAATTCCAGGAAGGGGTGGATCCTGGCTCCACCCCTTCCAGTCACATAGGTGCATTACATGCACCTGAGCTCTCCTGGGTTGGTGCTGCCTTCACAACAGGTGCTCAATCACTGTTTCAAGTCATGACTTACCATCTCCACTACTCTATCAAAAGCATATGTGTACAGCAAATATTTGAACTGATAACTAAGTATTATTACCTTGTATTTTATTTCTTACTTTACAATATTTTTACAATTTTTGTATAAGAATATGTCTTATTTAAGGCTTAAATGTACTCTAGATAAGAATCCTTCTCAAAGTTGAATGATTGGTGGGTACAACACGGGTAGGTAAGCAGACAGAAAGACAGTCAGATAATGTGTTGCACTTGTAAGAAACTTAAGCATCTTTTTTACAAAGAAACACAGAAAAGTTCTGAGGTGAAGAACATGGTATGTGTTTTAGCAATGGACAAACAATAAGGAAGTACATAAAAACATTATGAACTACTAAAGTGGGATATAGCTGGCCACACTTTCAGAGGGAGTGCGTGCAGCATACATATGTAATCCTAACTTTCATTTTTAGGCTTTGTTAATCTAATCTGTGCTTTTAATTTCAGAAATATTGTTTGGCTGCATCACAGAAGTTCTGTTTATAGAATCACACCATAGAATCATAGAATAATATCATAGAATGGTTTGGATTGGAAGGGACCTTTAAGATCATCTAGTTACAATATTCCTGTTGTGAGCAAGGACATCCAAAGCCCCATTCAGCCTGGCCTTGAATGCTTCTAGGGAGGGAGTATCTACAACCTCACTGGGCAACCTGCTCTAGTGTCTCACCACCCTCACAGAAAAGAATTTCTTCCTAATTTTTAGTCTACACCTACCCTCTTACAGTTTATAGCCATTACCCCTCATCTTACGGCTACATGCCAGTTCATCCTACTTAATGAGATAAGTAGCTTTATGTCATGTACATGTAGCATGATGTTCCAGAACCCATAAATTTTTTGATGAGTTGGGGTGAGTTATTTCCTCTCTGTTCTTTCACTTGTTCATTTGTACCATAATTACATTGTTAAAGACGTAGAATGCCCCTACAAACACGCACAAAAAAGACGTCTACAATAATTTTTTATTTCACAACATAGAACCAAATATAATACAAGATATAATATAATACAATATATAATACAAGAAATGTAGCAGCAGGATCAAACAGTGAGTCTGGAAACACATGGTGAGTAACAAAGAACATGAGTAAGTAGTGAAAAATAACAAAACTGGTCATCATTATATCTCATCCTCTCTGCACTTAAGGAGACCCTTGGAAGGCACCTTACAACTGCGTGTTTCTTATCATCTCAATCAAGAATTCAGTCTTATTCAGAAAAATGGCTGATAAAGATTCCATAATATGGAAAATATTTTAGTAGACTCGGTGATCCAACAAAGCTGACCATGTCAGCTAATAGCCTCCCAGTGACTTGTGAGTACAGCAATAAGAAGCAGTTAAAGAAGAGCACAATGGAAAAGGGTATTTCTAGACTTTATACAATGATCTATTTACTTTATATTTATTTTTGCCATCAATAGCAAATGTCCTTCCAAAAGTGCTGACAGCCTCTGGAGCTTTTTACTAATTTTAAAGTAACCCAGACCCTTTTTATATGAAGTCCTGTTCAGAAACTGGCAATGTAAATGTATTCAAAATCAATAGATATTATTTACTTCTCTTTAACGGTACCTTTGTGAAACACGGAATATTCTTTGCTTAGAAAATGTCATAAATATGAAGACAGAAAAAGCATAACAAGCAGGTAATTCTACTGACTTATTTAAATATTTTTCTTGCCTCTAAGCTCATGCTATGAAGGTCAAATATGCAACTAGTGTTTCTGTCTTGAATTTGCACTAAAATTACAACACTGGGACAGTTGCGGCTTGTTTGTTTTTTTTCTTCAGCAAATCAAAACCTTTTGTCTTAATCACAAGAAATGGCACTGTGTCACAGCAGGTAATAATTTAACATAAGGGAAAACCAGATATTTAAAAAGATGTGGGCAGCATTAAATATTTTGTCTAAATTAAGAGTGAATTTGGTTTTTTTGTTTGTTTGTTTGTTTTGCTTTGTTTTGTTTTAATTTATTTTATCCCTGTTTTCCATTAGTTTTGTTCTCATCTTCTGTGGAACTTCTAGTCAAAAAGCCAAAAGAGTCTGACTCACCGCAGAAGGGCCGATAGCTCATTTTGACTTCTTGCTCCTAGTCTTCATGTAGAAATTTGAGAGAACTTTGGAGCCAGCTTTGCTCAGATGACAGAAAGACTGACAGCAGCTCCTTTCCCTTGTAAAAATCCTCAGCCAGCATGAAGCCTACTTAGTACAATAAACAACACAGTATGAACTATTTTTGCAGGTGAGATATCCTGCTGGTGGCCCACCCATAAATCAAGGACACTGGCTAACAGCAAGGGAAACAGCCAGAGCTAAAAGAAGGGGAAATGAAGTGTTGCATATAACCCCCTACAGATTAAAGGTCACAGACCCGTTGAGACTGACAATTTATTATAATTTATTAGTGTTGCATTTCTTTTTTAAACCAGCAGGAGCATCAGAATCTAAGCATAACAATCCTGAAAACCTGAGGATGTTCACTATGAGTATGAATGAAAGGGAAATAAGGTGAAGGTAGCCAATACGGTCAATTTCCTTTCGACAAAATTTTGAATGATATATATTAAAAATAAGGGCAATATTTATAAACATCTCAGGAAAGATGTGAAATATGTGAGAAATTATTAATCACATCTTTAATAAGAATGTGCCAACATTTGTCTTTCATATGTCATTCATATCTAATGCTTAATATTTAGACTTGAAATAAAAGACCTTCTGGAATTATTATTGTTATGAGTAATTAAATGAACCCAATCTTTTCACTCTAGGTGAAGTCAGTAGCAGTCTATATTTTTAAAAGACTGTTTGGATACAGTTCATCAAGGACGGACTTGTAGTCCAAAAATAACTGAACTTCTTTGATCACATTTTTAATGTTTTAAGTTGATGCCAGCTTGCTCCATGGAAACTGTTCTTCCTGCACATAAAAAGACAACCTTTGAGCTATAGGACACAAGCACTTTTTCTGTAACAGATGAGAAAGAGAAAAGTGCACTAGCTTTATAATAATAATAATAGAAACAGTAATAATAAGTTTCTAAAAAAGAAAACATTTCCTACTTCTCTTAGATTTCTCCATTGTTTAGATATTATATTTGCCAGTAAGTTCTGGTGCTCTTGAAGTATTTAAAAGTAGGAATTGTGAAATTTCTGACTGAAAATTCATTAATTAGGTGATTTTTGTAGTTGAGCAACATGTAGTCACAAAATCATTCAAGTTAAAATAATGAAACTAGCCAAGTGAAACTCACTAGCTTCACATGCCTGGACTGATAAATCCTAAAGACATCCTGGGAATGAAACATGAATATCAAAGTCATGTGTTGGCGAACATTTTTTTAATCAGTCATACCATTTAAAAACTCCTAAACCAGAACAATACAGTGCCCTTCAGGAAAAGAAATGATCAAAAGAGCAGGCTTCTCTGGCAGATATAAATCACCCCACTTAATGCATTACTGGAGAGTTCTTATATTCAGGTGATGAGGGCAGTTTAAAAATACAGATTGACCATATGGAACAATGTCTTATGATTTGGGTACTTAGATGCCAGTTTCATTTCTTTAACTGCAGATCCCAAATTCAGCTTATGCTCACTTCCATCGAAGTTCAACTGACCTCTTGCTGTAAGTTAAACTGCTTTGATAATGACTTACCACTTTTTGTCTCTGTTCTGTCTTTCTGAAATTTAGATCTGTATTGTCTATTTCCCTGCTACATTCTCACTTATCTAGTGCTCACTTACCCTGCTGTTCTTCCCACTTGAAGTGATCAGTTCTGAACTTGGAAATTCCATTTGTTGCAGCATACCAGTGAAAGCATGCTCCTTTAAGGAGCAGGTACAGATGGCGAGTCCATCAGCTAAATTCAAACCAGAGGTCAAGAGAGGAAAAGGAAATTACCCCTAGTACTCATCTCAGACTCTGCTCTCTTCCACTGTGCTCTCTGGCTACTGGTAAATTTGGCTCATCATTTCCACAGCCTAGCTAGCACCCAGCTTAGTGACAGTGGGAAATCAATATATCCACCACATTTGACCTGGTAACCCTTAAACCAGTATCTTACAAATCACTCAGGATAAACAGTTGTGATCACAGAGTGTAGTAGGAAGGTCAACTAATCTAAAGGTAGAATCAGCAATACTTAAAAAATTCCTGACAGATGTTTGTCTTATTTTTTCTTAGAAACTTCCAGCAATTGAGACTTCTTATCTTGCCTCAAAAATCTCTTCCGCTGTGTAGTTATTCTTACTGATAGAAAATCTTTTCTCATGTCTAATCCAAATCTTCTTGGCTGCATTTTATTGTGTAACTCCTTGCCCTAAAGATTAATAGATCAATGCCCTAAATAATGCCTGGAAAACATTTTGGAAGTCTTTGCAGCAATCTTGCACATATTTGAAGACTTACATCTACCCCTCAGTCTTCTGTTCCTTGTACACCATCATCCCAATTCTTTCTTTAAAACCACATTTCCTTGGTTTCTGATCAGTGTTTTTGCTCTGCTTTGCCCTCCTCTTCTGTTGGTCCACAAATTTCTGGAAATGCGTTGCTTCTAATTGGATGCAGTAATGCTCCAGCTGACGCCTGTATTCAGCAGAGCAGCTGGTTCACATATAATAATCATGTTTATACATCCTGATACAGTGTTTGCTTTTTTAAAAATATTTTGGCAGAAGTTTAACATTGAGAATACATGCTTGGTCTGGGTTCCGTTCTAATTTCTGGGCACTTTTCTGCAGCACTGCCAGACAGGTGAGGATATGTCTTCATGAAACTTTACAAATCCAGGGAAGCCTTATTTTCTGTGCCAGGGCATTGATCTAGGGATGCTGGGCTGGTTTGACAATTTACCTAATAGCATACTATCTTCAGGGTGCTTATGCTCAATGCTTGTCATTTGTTCCCATGTTTCTCTGGGCAGTTCAGTTCAGCTCTTCACTAACTCCTTCCTTTAGCAAAAGGAATGTAAAATGAGCTTCTTGCTAGTTGTGAGGTGGAACTGGAAGAAGAGGCTCAGAAAAATTTTATGTGCAAATAACAGTCTGAAGTGGTAGTCCAAAAATTCCTGAGTTTATTTGAGATGTTCCCAAACAGACACATACCTCGGGGCTGTTTCTAATGAATCAAAAATTTGAAGTTTCAGGCATCCAAAGGAACAGGCTGCCCAGAGAGGTTGTGGATGCCCCGTCCCGTTGGTGGCCCTGCCTGTGGCAGGGGGGTTGGAGATTCATGTTCCTTGAGGTCCCTTCCAACCCTGGCCATTCTGTGATTCTGTGTGATTCTGTAAAAAGAATGCTATTTGATTGTTTTTATTGTTATCTTGCAGCAGCAGTCCAAGCACGAGGCATATTAACAGACCCCACACACTGCAGGCGGATCAAAGAACACAAAGAAAATGGTTTCACCGTGCACCTGTGTAGATACAAAGCACTCTGCCTTCAAAAGATCTTCTACTTCATGTTCTAGGTGTTTGGATTCACATTTATCCTGCTTAGCTTTTAGTTTTTTAAACTGATTTATTCAAGCCAGGCACTTTTTTATGCAGTTAATGAAGATAAGGCAAAAAAATTATTCAGTCTCACTTATTAATTTGTGCATCTCACTTATTTATGCATCTCACTTATTAATTAACATTCTTTGTGCTCAAAATCCCAATACCCTGATAAAATTCATTTTTGATAGGTCAGTAGGCACCAAAAAGATGTAATATTTGAAAAAAGTATATATAAATGAAAAAACCAAACGACACTGGTTTGATCCTCCCCACTCCACCCCCCCCAAAAAAAGTGACTCTATCAACAAACAATCTGTCTGCATTTGTTTGTTTCATAGCAGAAAAGAAAAGGTTGACAACTAACTCTCCAGTTTGAATTGTCCTTGCATCCCCTATGTGATGCACAGCTACTAACCTGTGACACTGAGCCATGGCACTACAAGTGATTGCTTAAAAGGACTTGCAAAGTTAAGGAATTCTGTCCCAATTTGTCCCCTGTCCAGATGTTCCTATGCCACTTGGCCAGTGGTGTTAGGACAATGTGACAATTTTTGAAATTAAAAAGCATTAATCAAGCTACTCTGACCAGAGGGATAATTCTTTTCAAACCTCTGTTATAAAGGAAAAAAAAAAGAAAAAAAGAAAGGGTGGGGAAGGTGCAATTTGTTTTGAAGTTGCATGAAAATTTATTTATACAACAGTCATCAAAATTAATGTTTTGCACATTGAAATAATGTTGAACTACCAATGTATTCTTAGAGAATTAAAAAGATTATTCTGATTGTATTAGATGTCTCATTTTCTAACCAGTTTACAGAGGTTTTGCAAATTGATATTTCACCAAGAGAGGAAGGTTTCACTGTTCTTAGAAGGATTAAAAAAGATCTAAAGCAGACCTGCTTTTGAGTGCTTCTCATATCTTTGTTTTATGTTTTTCTTCTGTATGTGTATTTTTTTTCCCCAGTACCATCTTATTTTTACAGAACTTGTTTCCATTATTTTAACACATGCATCCATCATTTGAATGGCTATAAAAATCCCCACTCTCAATTCCTAATTACTGCTTTGAAGGTATTGTGAAGTCATATGTGGCAATTGGGGAGGTGGTTCTTAGTGCAGCCTTGACCACTCATCAGTGTTTTATATCTAGCAAGCTCTTAGAAAAAGCTATTAAATTATTCTGGATTGGTCCTCTTTTTCTGCCACTAATTCAGGGATCATAGAATCACAGAAAAGTAGGGGCTGTAAGGGACCTCTGGAAGTCATTACTCCAATCTACCCTCTCAATTGGGTTCCCTACAGTAGGAAAGCAGCCTGCTTGGTCTTGAATATGTCCAGAGAAAATTCCGCAAGTTCTCTGGGCAGTCTGTTCCAGAGCTCTGCCACCTTCTCAATGTAGAGGTTTTCTCATATTCAAATGGACCTTCCTATGTTTCAATTTGTGCCCATTGACCCTTGTTCTGCTGCCAGGTGTTGCTGAAAAGAGCCTGACCCCATCTACTCGACTCCCGCCCACCGGGTATTTATAAGTATTTGAGATAAGAACCCTTCTCAGTATTCTCTTCTCCAGGATGAGCATGATCAGCAGAGTACTGACTGATTTTTAGAATTGCCCTCATCATATTATTTTTCCAATAAAATACATCGTAGTCTAAAGTCTTGTGCACACAATGGAAATGGAAATGTTTGCATTTTTCTTGGCCTCTCTTCAGGGAAAGGCAGTTATGAGTAAATTACCCATATTCACCAGTGTATTGGAGAGGATCTAAACTTACAAACCCACAAATATGGGGATATTTCTAAATAAATTCAGCCTTCCTAAAAATGTTGCTACAGAAATTTGAAGAAGTTTTTTTTTACTTCAAGTGTGAAAATCCAACCACCAAACATTCTGCACAGTAAACTTAGTTTTCATTCATACAATAGCAAACAAAGCGTGTATTGTAATGACTTTTGATCCTATAATCCATTCCAGAATTCAGAGGTGAGCCAGCAATTTGCAGAGATTTCCCTCTGAGCCTTGCTGGCACTTTTCTGCTATTTGAGTACACACTGTTCTGGTAGTTGATCCAAATTATAGATATGGTAAAAAGCAAGGGAAACAAAGAGGAACTCTAAAGATTATAAAGCATATTGACTGTGAAAGCTGTAGTCACCATTTTTCACCGATTTTAATCTCTTATTTTCTCATAAGGAAAATACATTATCTTACTCTTATAATAGTTATGTTATTCAGTGTAACATAATGCCTACCAACCAAACTGGATAAAAGTTGAGCAGCAAATTAAAAATACCTTCTTTTTACAAACCTTTTTACTACATTTCATTATAAGTAGTTTATTTTCTTCTCTGATAATGTCCAATTTCCAAAATCTCAGCATTTTCATTATAATGTGATACAACAACCTCTTAAATTATACTAGATTTCAACTTATGAGCTACTGTGCAAATCAGTTTCCAGATATTTCATTACAGTATTCATTAAGAACTTGAGCAGTATTTGATTTTCATATTTTCCTGGAACTAAGTTCAGAGAATCATGGAATAACAGAATGGCTTGGGTAGTAGGAGGGGACCTCAAACATTTTGCTCAAACCCCCTGCTGGGAGGGTTGCTATGAGAAAGTATCTCATACAGGAACTTAGTTACCAAAGAGGGCATTTTTTGTTCTGGTTCATTTCTTTGCTGTATTGTGGAAGAAATCCCTAAAAACTGAATTCAGATATGGAACAAGAAGAATGTCCTGTCAAAAATGTGCTAAATACCAAAGGGAAAGCACGATCAGTCAGAGAGGATTAGGAAAACTGCTTACTTGGATTACCCACAATACTAAAAATAAAAATAAAAGCCACTGGGAATAAGGGAGGGTTGTAAAAACAACAACAAAAAGTCATGCAGATTAATTAACAGTGGGCTGAAGCAGAAGGAGAAAATTCTTCTCCATAAGTTTCCTTCTTGTAAGACTATTCTGAATTCAGATTCTGATATTGGGAAAATGAGATTACAAGTAACACAGAGCAAAGTCTTTCCTATTTACTGAGTTTTGGAGTAAATTTCTGAAGTATTACACAAAGGTGAAACCAGAGCTACCTGCTGACCAAGCTGAACTGCCAGTGCAGGGCAGCCGAAGAGAATGCAAATCTCTGCTCAGTCACATGGTTCTCACATTAAGCAAGTCATTTCTTTTTGTCTCAAGTCCTCATCGGTGGGATGAGTAATGGTATTCCTTGTTTTTCCAGTGATATACATAAATCTATAAAGCCTTTCCTTACTAAGGGAAAAAGGTACCCCACCACCTTCCACGCCCTCCCACTGTTGATGGAAACATCAATATGACATCACAGTATTTTTAAAAGAGACAAAGATTTACAAAAGAATTCCAACAGTCCATTCTATATGTTGTTGTGACTTCATATCCATTTCAAAATGGAATCAGGAAGAATATTTGGCACCCAATTTCCTGCAAAAATGACACTTCTGTGAACTGCGCCATTTGTACCTGTGCATTTTTTTCTGTGCTGTCACATCCTTTACTCCCCATAAGTAAGCCACAAATAAAATATACATGGAGGCTGTCCAGAAAGTATATCAGTTTTACAGTAATCTGTTCACAAAGTTCCTCAATGTCTAACTACTCTGTCAATAGCTTTCTTATTCCAGCTGCAGAATTTCATATATACACATGTAAAAACATTTGTTATATATCAGAAATAAGAGAATGATTCGGGTTGGAAAGGACCTCAAGGATCGTGAAGCTGCATTGCAGGGCCACTGATCTCCATACCTAGTACTAAACCAGGCTGCCCAGGGCCCCGTCCAACCTGGCCTTGAACACCTCCAGAGGCAGGGCATCCACAAACTCTCCAGGAAGCCTGTTCCAGCACTTCAGTGCTCTTTCTCTAAAGAACATCCCCCCATATCCAGCATAAATCTTCCCTCCCTCAACTTAAAACCATTTCCCCCTGTCTTGCCATTATCGACCCTTGTAAAGAATTGACTCCCCTCCTGTTTACAGGCTCCATTTAGGTACTTGAAGACTGCAGTGAGGTTCCCCTGCAACCTTCTTTTCTCCAGGCTGAACAAGCCCAGCTCCCTCAGCCTGTCTTTGTAGGGCAGGTGCTCTAGCCCTCTGATCACCTTTGTGGCCCTCCTCTCGACCCTCTGCAACACCTCTGTCTTTCTTGTGTTGGGGCCCCAGACCTGGACACAGTAGTCCATATGGGGCCTCACAAGAACAGAGTAGAAAGAAACAGTCACCTCCCTCTCCAGCTTATAACAGTTTCTTATCTCCCAAAAAGAACACAGGTGAGGACATACTCACAGCTGGTGTTACTGGCACTACAACAGTGTTATGACTTTTTCACTATAACAGTTTTTTGCAATATTTTGTTTGCTGTTTTCACTGTAGTAGTTGACTGAGATGAGAATTTCACTGAGACAACTTCAGTGCTGCCAAGGTTTACTTTTCTGAATGCCAGCACTGAAATCAAAATTAGCAGAATTCATTCCTATTGTTCTGTCTCAGCATTTAGGAGCAGTTAAACTGGCACTGTGCAATCCTCTTCCCATGCTTATTCTGTACAAAAAATATCTAAGCTTATTTAGTGTAAATAGTACTAGTCTAATCTAATTTTTGATATTTGCAGCTTCTCTAATTGTGCCTTTTTTTCTTAGATCATTAATAAGTGAAAAAATAAAAAGAAAATTGATAGCTCTAGGAGAAAGCTGATCCAACAGAGAGCTTTGAAAATTAAATAATAGGTTCATCAGGTATTCACTGGAGCAAGGGCTCCCTTAACAAGCTGTCATAATGACTAACCACGAGACAGAAAGGGCTCTTTTCTCTCAGCGCTGAGCAGGAGATGGGGCATGGTGACACCCGTTAACCTAGATGACTGTAAAACTATCATTCTTGTCTTAGATAACTCACCCTTGTTATCTTTGCCAGGACACAGTAAAAAAAAAAAAAAAAAAAAAAAAAAGGAAAATTCCTGTGATATGCTGCTACCCTGCAGAAGCTAAAAAAGGCATTAGAAAAGGACAGTC
>NW_024962252.1:33129440-33222769 GCF_019238085.1 Lagopus leucura
TGCTGCTACCCTGCAGAAGCTAAAAAAGGCATTAGAAAAGGACAGTCTCCTAGCCTGAGTAGAAATAGGCACCAAAAGAGCAATCAGCTCCACACTGTTAGGACTCAGAGATACAAATAAAAAATTGCACTGAGTATCCTGGTTCCCCAGTTAACTATAACCCCTTATTGGCAGTTTTGGCATGAAACAGCAGTGAATCTCCAAGAAGCGCACAACTCTCTTTGTCCTTTCAGTCTGGCTGAAGGAGCCTCTGCTCTGACATGTCAGTACGACACGGAACAACTCACCCTCTAGTGGAAAAACTGTAAAGAAAAAACACAACCATCCATACCTTTTCAGAGACCTTTTTAAGTCCTGATCTTCAACTTTTGCCCACCAATCTTAGCTTGTCTTAGATGAGTCTAAGAGCTAAATTTTAAATGGTCTTGAGCTGTGTCAGAAAGTCTTTTCTAAGAAATATCTTCATTAGATACAAAGAGCAACCAGCTAAATTGTTTGTGAGCATTCCAGTTAAAAGGAAAATAAGCCCTTTATCTTTTGAGAATATAGGGACATTTCCAAAGGGAATCACTTCCCATTCTTAGCACAAAGAAAGAATATCAAAAAACCAGCTTCCCTACATTATGGCAACCTAGGCAACCTCAGTCTATGGTGTCTCAACAAGCATATTTTTAGGGTTAAAAAAATAGAAAAGCAATAGAACCTGAGTGCAACCAGGACAGATTTGAGTAGAGCTGACAGTCACTCATTAAGACTTGTCTGTTTCTCTTGGGTTCACCCAATGCATGTCATCAAGGTATCAATTTTGAGATGCTGCAAGATCCCACATTTTGGTGCAAATGCAAATACATTCATTAGTCTTGAGATAACCTGCACATGCTCAGTACAAGTTTTTGCTCACACTATTTTTCCTTCTCATAGCATCAGAGTTTGTTTACCCTATGAATGCTTCACAGATAACACTGTATAGAGACTTCCCACAAGTATTAGGCTGCTGCTCTGCTGTGACTGTCCCCAATAGAGTTAGATGCAACCCTGTGTATCTCCCTTCCCATCATTTCCAATTTAACCCAAAAATATCTTCAAGCACCAGTCCAAATCAAAATGATTACACAAGAAAACTGTGTAGCAAGTTGTGCACTGGATTCAAATTTGCACCACTGGAGATACACTTCCAAAGTTCTCTGAGAAGCCCTTTTTCCCAGTGAGAGCATGCCACCCCAGCTGTCTCATCTTTTCTCAGCCTTGACCACAGCTTGCTGGACTGCATGCAAAAGCCACAAGAGGGAAGAGATAACATACACAGGCAGCACTGGCATACCTGGGTATGATGGCAAACACTAAAGTATGTGACAATAGAAGGAAAAAATTATGAACTGTCTGTGGGATTTCTATCTCTATAAAGCTGCAGTGACTTGCTAGAATAAATTCTGCTGCCTAAAGCTGAATCAAGATGTGTGTTTCCAGACTGAAGTACATAGCCTGGTATACCTCCAAGCTCAGAGTACTTTTCCTCTCTGCCTTGTGCTTGCATTGCAGCTGCAGGATGTGGGATGGGGAAATGGACAAATTGAAATATATTCTTAGCACTAAACATGCTTTTCTTGGGTTTGTTATGTTTTGTTGCTTGGTTTGGGAGGGTTGGGTGTTTTTGTTGTTTTTTGTATGGGAGGGAGGGGAGGTGATATTTATTTGTTTGTTGGTGGCTTTTTTTTTAGTAAATCTTAAACTATTACTGCTTGCCAGCACTCACTGAAGATGGGAGATTCTGGGGCCTGCTGAAAACAGCTTTGCCAGCTGTGACAGGTGGAGCTAATCAGTGACCAGAACTGCGGACACTAAGTGATTAAAGCATACATTCTTTATTAAGTAGTCTGTGATTAGCTCCTGTCATCCAGATACATGATGTAGTAGGCAGATTTGGAAGATATAAGCCATACAGATCCACTCTTTGGGTAGGGAACTTACTTCAGGAGTCAAAGTTCTCAGGAGACCAGACAGTGGGTGGGTTCTTGTTTGTGCTCAGCTGTGAGCTCGGGTTTCTCATTCTTCACGTGGAAAGTCTGGGGAAAGCTGTATGCAGTAAGGTGTTGAGCAGCCAGGTTTGAGTTTCCCACCTCTGCGTGGTTCCAAGCATGCACTTGTAAGGCACGTGGGTTGAACCCACAGCAGGAGGGCAGGAACCTGTTCTTGAGGGAGCCATGTGGGGCTTATTAGTAGGACAGTGTAGACGTCATCTAGAAGAATACAGGAAGAGGCATCACCACTGCAATATTTGTGAGCACTGGGGGGGGGACCACACAAAACATATTGATCCCTTATGGGCAATTTGGGAACATTTAGCTGACGAAGTCCCTCAGGAATGAACCCTGTGAATAATAGTGGGGTTTGGCTAGAAATTAGGCTCCAAGCTGCTCAGTGCTATTGAGACTAAGATGCTCCCAGGTCCACAGAGAAAAACAAAAACATGAAGGCCTATGAATCTTTGAAAGTATATTCTCCACTTAATTTTATACTGTCTTCCACATTCGACAGTGTTTGAATAGAACTTTTGCAGCTTTTCACAGTTAAAAGTAGCTAAATTTCATATCCATTTGTAGGATTTCTTAATGGGATTTGGATATTACCATCTTGTTCTGGTAATTTGTTGGTATATGAAGCATCTGGAGGTTCTTGCATCATGTTATGTTTCAGCCTGTGAAAATATCTATCTTCTGTTAGTATTAAAAGAGTAATCTTACGTTCTCTACACTCCTATTCTCTAAAAATAAAAAAGAAACTGTGAGTGTCCTTCTGGTGATTGTATCTGCTTGTGACTTTAGTGGGAGTGATCAGTAATCAAATGAACCTGTGAGAAAGAAAGAGGTCTTAAAACGCGTTTCTGAACAGTGACATAAGAAGCCAGTAAATCTCTGGAGCCAATTTTAATTCTGAGCACTAAACATTTTTTTCATCTACTCACACATCCTTAAAACTAGAACAAGCAGTTTGCAGACTACAAGCATACTTCAAGAAGCCAAACTTCACACCTCCAAACTTTATTTGGATTAAATGCTGTTCTGCTAGATAGAAGCAGTGATTCTGCTCATCAGACATACTGCTGCCTCATCAAGAATTGCTATGTTTATTTTGCCAGAGACTGTATCTTCAGAAAGGTAAATGAAGATTCTTAAAAAACATGTATTTTATCTGAATTACTGTACTTAAATCATTTTATCTTACTGGTGTATCTTGTATTGCTGGCCCGTGCAATTAATTGGATAACTTAATTCCTAATCTAAGTTACTTACTACTAAATCTAAAATATAGTTTTTAACATCTGCATTAAATTTCAAACAAAATTATCTTGATAATTCCATTATGTTTAGAATCCCCTAAAATTTAGTATAGTTTACTACCCTAAATGTTCATAAACTAAGTCCCATGTTTTTCTGCCTTACTGAGAGCTGAAGATAGCTAGTACTTTCAGTTCATAGAAGATTAAAATGTTGTGTACACATCATGCTTCTATCTGAAGAATGCCAGATTAAATATTGTAAAACTGATCATAGTAACGGACATTTTGCTAATCTTCCTGTTTTAAAACACGTAGATGAAATTGAAGTAATACTGTACATGCTCCATAATGTATGAATAAATTATAAAAATACGTAACTAATTTTGACTGCCAAATTTGCACTGCTGCAGACAGCAGCAGCATGCTCCAGTAACCCGTCTTTCTGGTCAGGTCTATTGCAATATAAATTGGTTACTTTTGTATAGTTTTGGATCAATAAAGTGATTAAAGTCAGCTGGGTTCAGTTTTAAACTTTTATTCAGCCAGTAACATCTAATCAACGGTGTTATGGCTGACAAAATCACTGAAGCTTTTAATAGAGAGAAGTCCCAACTGTAGCATATTTAGCTCTGAATGCCACAATTGGATTCTACAGATGATTTTTTTCTTCACGTCTTGACACACGTAATGCTAATTCTCACTGCTGGAGCAGCATAAATATTTTCTAGCTGGAATGATAATCAAGTCCTTAGCAATTTCTGTATTTGCTATTTAAAATTACTTGAAATACAAAATCAAGTCTGCATTCTGAATGTTGTTTTATTTCCATACACGTGCAAGAAGTGTTTTTGTGTATGCTGCAAAAATCGTTATCTCAAAGCATTAGTGCAGCTAAAGTTCTATAGATACATTGTAAGGAAATAAATCTTTTTCATATTTTTTCAATAACAGATGAGAGAACATTCTGTCACCTACTGCTGGAATGAGTAATAAATATTTTCATTTACATTAAAAGTACCTCTGCTTAAAAAAAATTGTCCTTTGTGTAATGTCAAGCAAGACTTGAAAAAAATTGAAAATATTTCCATATTTTTCTTGTATTATCAATCTGTCATTCCCATTCTTTTGTGCAGTGCTGCTATAATAGAAAATATCCAAGAAGTATTGCATAGATACACTGGATCCATTTGTTTCAAGTACACGAGTAAATGCTGGTATTTCTCTCATTTCTTTGCTAAAAGTCACATATCCATTACCGCTTACATCAGAGCCAACATTCGCTTAAGATACCAGAAGAGGAAGTGGAAATCCTCTACTGTGAACTAGCTATCTGTTCCAAACTTTTAAAATCACAAGCAGTGTCACTCTGAGAGAGTCCTTACTTACAGTTTAGAGCCTTATTTTTCTGTTTAAATACTTTGCAAACTGCAATTTTACCTGTGTGCCTATTCATCAAACGGAAATAGGGCTTGTGCCTGACCCCCACTAACACACATTAGAAGACTTCTTGACGTGCCAGAACATATGGAGGTCAAACAGTGGCTGCATAGTGCTCAATTTATGGTCTGCTCTTGCATACGTACCCACGTCCTAAAGGAGCTCATGAGTTAGAGGATGAGGTGAAATAAGCCTTGCTGCTTGCAATTCTGCAGTTATTAAATTATTAATGCTTGGGCTGTGGCTCAGAAGGTTCATTTTCACAGTTCATGAGATTGCTGCATTTGTGAAATTACTCTTTGGTGTGCTACAGTGGCCATAACGGGGTGAAGTTAAAAAGTCATACAAGGCTTCCCCTCGTAAACACTTGTGTGTGGGGATGGGTGTAAGTGTAGCGAAGGGAGGGAGTGAGAGCTGTTCTGTTTCCCCCATACTCACATCTGTCTGCAAGGTGTGTAATTCCTCAGGGCGGAAGACCTGAGCCTGGCAATTGGTAAAAACTAAAGAAGCCACCCTAAGAGCAAGGAAAAAAATAGCTAGCAAGAAAACAGATGGTTGTACATGTGGGGCTTCTCCCAGAAGTCCTACTTAAGTCTTCTTTGTTTTGTTTTCACAGCAAAATGGAAAAATGTGAATGTATACAGAAAAAGCCACGGATTTATTTTCTGATTTTGGTCACAGTATTCTTATATAAATGAAAAACTTACAGATCTGGAAACAATCTTACTGTCACATAGCTAATTTCAAAAAAGGAATATAGACTGTAAAATGAGCATGCAATTTCCCACAAATGCTTCCGTGTGCTCCAATAGTAAGATCTTATGGGAACTCTATTTACATGTGAGAGATTATGTGGTTATCTAGTGGTACAAATTTCTGGGGGTAAAATAAAAATCACAACTTCTGAACATAGACAGCAGTCACAGGGTAATACTCCGTGTGGATCAAAGTGTGACACGGAGCTTATAAATCAGTTCAGGAATAAAAGTAATAGTAATAATAATTAGAACTGATTTGCGGGGGAAAAAAAACAGCCCAGTCTTCTTTCATTGGTAACTGTTTTACTAAGCACAAGCTACATAGTATGCATGGATCAGGACAACTACTTAAATAATGTATTAGTCCTATATTGGTTTGTCCATCTTCAGCCCAATATCCTTGCACTGACTGACATACAGCAAACACAGCATGCGACAACTGCACTGAGCTGGGGGAAGAGAGCAAGAAGTGAGTGTAAAGCTGACATGATTAATAGAGTTGCCAGTTTGTTTACCAGAATGACTTTGATGAACATGTACTTTTTCAAGACTGTTAGTTCACTGCCATTTGTCTTTTGATTCACAGTAAGGGTAAAATCAGGCCATCAAACTGTCTGGAAAAAATCCCGCCAGAAGCTGGCTGAAACAACTGAAGGTATCACAGGAATGTTCAGATTCTTAGTGGTGACTGCACAGTGTCTTTGTGTAATCTTTGTATGCATGAATACAGGCTGATGTGGATGATGTGGGATGCCTTTCTCTATGATATTCCGTGTACATTCACAAATAATATTTCTATTTGATAAAAATTACATAAACACAAATCAGTTATTTGAAAAAATAGAAACTGCCATTTTCCAGTCATTAAAAATGTTAATGATCACATAAGTTTGAACAAGAGAAATCAGTCTTAGGAATCCTACATAGAGGCTATACAATTCTAAACTAAGTTATATCCACTTATAGCTGTACTGTTGCCTTTCTTGAAGTGAACGACTAGTTGAATTTAACATATTTACAGCTTTCAGCAATGGCAGAAAATTCTGCTTCTGTAGGGCGTTTCTCCTGTTTACTTACAGAGAACACCTCAAGTTCCCGAATAATTTGAAAAGGAGATGGTTGATTTCCCACAGAATCAAGCTTCTTTTTCAGACAAAAATTGACCCAAAAATTATATCTCAGCTTCTCTCAAGATCACACTGTTAGAGAACCTCTGTTCTTTGCTTGTGCATAGCTGTCCTGTATCTACTGCTCTCTGCAACAAACTCTGATCTCACCATCACCTCTCCATTTGGACACAACTGATCTTACTGGAGGTCTTTACATGTAGTTCAGCTTACAAATGAAACCACACATACTAGATATACAGACAAAACAGCTAGCTCCATAGAGAGATTTGTTCTTTCTATCTGAATGAAAAACTATTGTTCCAAGAACACTTCTCCTGATCCTTTCATTACATTGTACTATATATGTTGTATTATTTTTATTTATTTGTTTGTTTGTTTGTTTGTTTGTTTTAACGCCCATGTAACTATACAGTTGTATCAGATCCTCAGGTTTACAAAAGGGGGTAGGAAGGACTGTGTAAAGGGCTCTGTAAGCTGAATTTGTAACTGCATCCACTCCCATTTTCCACTCAACAGTGGCAGATGCTTGGGTTTTTCAGTAAATCATTGACTAAGAGGAATGCATCTAAAGGACCAAGGTTTTTCAATTTTCTCGTGTTGGTTTTCCTTCAGTATCTCCCATCAATCTGTGAAATTCATAGCGATCAAAATGGCTCTTGTGTGGCCCACAGATGTTTATTGTCTCAGACTATGAATGTAAGAGCACAGAATAAAGCATCTCAACTGGGGAAGTTCTGGCTTCTGTTTCTCTTGATAACACAGTTGTGACCGTGTTCTCAACATTTGTAAATGCTCAAGTGAAGAAAAAATGAAGCAAAAGCCCTTAAACTGTTAAAATAGAAAATAGACAAAATCTGAATCAGTTGTGTTAAAGATCAAAGAGATCAGAAAAATTGTTAGAGACTGAAATTCGCTGTTTACGGCTTCAATCTTATGGCTCTCTGAGGTGTTACATGCACCTGGACCTGCGGAGGTGAACCTTTCTGTCCCTGGACCCTCCATCCATCCAGGCAAGATAGGCATGCAACCAGTTCAATGGATTGATTCTTCATAAGAAGTGAGAGTCAACCTTCATATTAGCTACTAAAAAATAACTCAGGGAATATTTTTAATTTAACACAGTCATTCAGTTGGATTCCAAATTCACATTATATTTGGAAGATTTTTGATCAACGTGTTCGTCCATTTTGAGGAGACAGAGATCATTCAGAGATGCATATATTTCACTAAAAAATAAATTAAAACTTTAAGTAAAGGCAAAAACACAAATCACTGCCTAAATAACAGAAATAGCAACAAATAAGTAAATAAGCAATTGAACTAGATATGTTCATATCAAATTATTTTAACATATTAAATGAAGAGACCAGAATACAGTGATGGAGATTATAGTCCATAATAACAAATTGCTCCTCTAACACAGTCTGACAGTCTGACTGATCCAGTAAAGACTGGATGTTGTGTTGAGGGACATGGTTTAGTGGGAGCTATTGGTAATAGGTGAACGGTTGGACTGGATGATCTTTTGGGACTTTTCCAACCTTGGTGATTCTGTGATTCTGTGACTTAATTCCAAGTCAAGACATTGTCTCTCTAGCAGAATTACAGGATTCATTTTCTAATTATTAATTAGAATTAATCAATTCTAATTATTCACTTCTGGTAGCAAATTAGAAATCTGTTCATATATTACAAATGGATAATTATTTGAAGTTTGATTGGGGGAATACATTTGCTTTTCTTTTCAAAGAAAAGTAATTTTGATGTGATCAACTTGCCCTTTTTTTAGTGGGATCATCTTGGAGATCATACTGGAGATACACAAATAGATTTGTGAATAGAGAAAAGGTATAAGCCTTTTCTCAAACTGTAGTTTTAGACTGACAGATCATCCTATAAGACTAATATCTATAGTTAGCTAGCTAGTTTCATTTCTTCTGTGCAATGGAACATAAACCATTCTTCTACAGAGTCTTACAAAATGTGTATACAGATTTTTTTCCCATTTAGATGCCAAAAGGCTGCATGTTGCTCATTGAGATGTCAGAGCTTAATCTAGTAAGAAATATATGTTCTGTAAGCTATGAGAAAATACAGTCACCACTGCATTTTAAAACCAGTTGTCCACATGTACCAACTATTTCTTCCCAGTTCAAGGTTAACAAACAGAAACTTTAGAGAGCACTTACATGAGATTTGTTGCTGTCTTCCAAATTCAAAGACAGTGAATGTTTGGGATAAAGGAACAATCTGATAGTAATAGAACTATCATACTACAATCACATTGAATATCTATGCACAAAATGTCATGTATTAAAAAAAATATATGGAAGGAGTTGGAGAACACTGTACTTTGAGGAATAACTAAACCCTTAAATGAAATAAACTGAACGTTTTCCAGTATGAATTATGAGAGAAAAAATAATGAGTTGCTAGTCTTTATTCATCCAAATCTTCTTGCCTATTTCATGAAAAATAATCCCTACAAACAACCAGAGTATTTCATATGCACAGAAGCACTGTGAAAACGCAGAACAATATGAAATCCAATGAATTTTTAAAAAATAAAGCTAAAAAATAAGAAAAACCATCAAACCATAATTTAAGTAAATATAAACTAAAAAAAAAAAAAATCTTCAGGTATGAAGAATTTACAAAGTACTGTCTAAAACAAATATATATTACCAGGTTGTGTTATTAATTTTATTTTTAAATTTTTTTTCTCTGCTTTTTAAAGTAAATCATAAATGAGCTCTAAAGATAAGTCAAAAAGCCACATGTAGTGAGTCTACAGATACACCAGGAGGAAGCCACTTACCAATACGTGTAATCTCTTCTTCTCAGCGCCTGTATGAAATGCAGTACCTTCCATCATTTAAGTGGATAATCACGTATTTTCTTGTAATAAATGCTGCATTGATATAACATATATCATCTGCAGATGATATAATTCTCATTATTTTGTACTCATATGTTCTAATAACTTTTACTGTGATATCTAGCTTAAGTTCAGATATTTTCTGTCAGAGATTATACAAGTATTGTCATGAATGTTATGTCATTTGAAACTGTTATACTGAGGCTATTCCTATGTTATTTAGTTGGCAGGATAGGGGTTAAGATATGCTTTGTGGTACTGGATGTCGATCCTGCCTGGATTAAAGGTCTGTTACTAGAGAGGCATGAATAAATCATTAGGCATTTTATTCAGCTTTGCAAAAAACTGTTTCTAGTTTTCAGGAATAGTAAATAACTGGATGATATAAAACTGCAAAATAGAAATCTCCTTGCTGTAGCTAGTGATCTAATTGTTCTAATATCCCATGTCTTTCAAAAACTTTAGTAACCAATGGTAGAGAAGCCCAAATGAAACACATCTGCAGAACAGAGACAGTGTAACCCACATCCTTCTTCTCTATGAAGCAGAACCATAGTAGCTTTATTGCTTACTAAGTCTTCCAGTAACAGTAAGTCTGAATAACTTCTCCATTTTAATATATTTTTTTTAGAACAGAGGTCTGAGGTTCAAATCAGGAACCATTTTCAAGCCATAGTATTTAAAATTGTAGAGGTGGCTGAGGAACAAAAAAAAAACTTAGAAAATTTTGTTCAGATTGATCAATCCAATTTTGTTTTAATTTTCATGTCTCCACTGGCAGATTTCTCAAGAAAAAATATATATTTTTTGTGTGAATATAAAAATATTCAAAAAATATTTTAGGAAAGAGAAAAAAATTGTTCATTAGTCTTTGGACTTTCTCTGTGACAAAAAGGAATACAGAAATGGTATTATAATAAGAGAACTGAGCGTACAAACCAAGTAGTGTAATTAACAACTCTATGTATCAAATAACTAAGGTAAAGCTCAGTTTTTACATAAGCGTTAGAATGAAATGTATGCTAAGAAATTAATATTCCAACAAATTCAGATTAAACTATTTGCATTTTTTTCCAGAATTGGAGAGAACTTCACCTAGAAATAGCCAAAGTTAATCAAGGAAAACTGTTCCCATAGAAAAGATTAATTGCCTCAGACAGTATTAATAAACAAAGAAGTGTCTTTGAAGTGGCATCCCTACACCTGAAACGAAGCATTAAGAACAAAGACTTTCTCTCAAAAAGTCGTTTAAAAAATGTGTAAGAATCAAAACTTAGATTTGTGTTAGAAGACTGTATGCATTTGTCTTTGTAAGGTCAGTTTTATATGTACAACAGTATTGCAGAAATTATAAATATTTTATTCTGAACTTTCCTAAAAAGTAGCTGCAGTTATCATATACTCTAGTTCAGAGCATATGAGATTATCACCATAGGAACATCATTTTTTCCCTTTCAGTAATTACTGCAATGTATTTGTTATTATGAGTTATAAAAAGAAAAAATAAAATTGTTAATTATGAATGATTAAATTGACCAAAAGCACAACACTCTTTTCTCAAATCTACCTATAACTCAATTCAGCTAGAGATTCAGTCACTCATAGGAAGACATTGTTTAAAAGAAAGAAAGAAAAAGAACACAGGTGTGACTGTTGATTAGACTTAAGTAGGACTGCAGCAGATTCCTTGAAACTCTCCTCATCACCAATTTTTCTCAAACTTATTTTTCTCTCTGTGACCAGCGACCTGTACTATATATAAATTATCCTCAGAGCTTTCTTCCATCTCTGTGTCCAGTTTGAGTTCATTGGTTGGTGAAAGACTCCACTTTTCTTCAGTAATATTGCAAAAAACAGTTTTTATTTTATGCTGTTATTCATCAGGAGATAGGAAAAATGCTTCTGCAACATCGCATCCTAACAATTGCAATTCTCATTTGTTTGTGTCACTGATTTCACAAATTCACATCCATCCAGTTTTACTGTGAATAAATGACAAGCCTTTAAAATTCAGAACCAAGGAAAATTGTGAATCTGTGGGAAATTAAATAGAAAATGATATTTCCCTTATTTGTTGACTTTCATATTTGTATAGTACATTTTTTTCAAGTTACAAATATTGTGCAAGGTATGATGTAGATCAGAGTGTCTCAGCTTTTTTCTTATTTCCATTTTTTAAATTTTAACTAAATTTCAAGACAGCAAAAGTCTTGTATTCATCTTCACAGCAATGCTGTTGTATCTAAATTGTAAGTCATCTTAGTTTTAAGAATTCTAGTAGCATGATGCATACTTCATACATTACTTCTATTTTCCTCTTGGCCTTTCCACCTTGTTTATAGTTTTGCATAATTTATAAACTGCCCAGGAGGGTGAGATAATTGCCTGGTTAAAGTGGAGAATATTGAGGCAGGGCTTGAGTCTGAAAATCCTTTCTTGGGTAAGCAGTCCTTACTCAAATAGGTATTAGCTAAAGGATTCAATAGGAGAGTTTACATAAATGCTGTTTGTAAGTGTCTGGTCTGGGAGGATACTGAATACCATGTTTGCAGTTTGCCAGTAGAAATAGGTATTGGCTATGTTCTCATTTTCCACTGTTTAAAATAACTGGAAAAAGACTAGTTCATTAGACTATCATGGATTTCTGGCACACGCTTAACTTTTTAAGTTACTACAAATTTTAAGATGAGATAAACCCAGGGCTTCCCCAGAGACTGCAGTAGAATTCTACTGTTATTCATGAACAAACTCTCACTTCCATTTTATTAAAAATCTTATTATAATTTACAAGTAATATGTTTTTGTTTTTGTTTTGTTTTGTTTTCAGAAAAGATGGGAACAGAAAGATGCATAACAGTTTTACAAATCACTGCAAAGACCCAGGTGTTCAAAATGAAAGAATAGACTGACAAACTACAATAATACCTAGTAATTTTGATGTCTTACATAAATTGGGAAAATATAAATATATATAGAACAGATATTTCTTAAGTTTTCTTAACTCTTACAGGCTTTCATACAATCTTAGAAAAAGACAAGGAAATGTCTAGCAAATTGCAATGTGAATAGGCTAAATTAGCTACATGCCACTTTTTTTTTTTTTTTTTTTTTTTTTTGAGTCAATGGAAAATGTTTCTATTCCATTTCCAAAGGGAAAGGATTAAAGAGGCTTTAATTAGTATTCCATAAACAACTCCAATACTTTCATTAGAGAACAATAAAGAAATGACAAAGAATGTCGATCTTCAGAAGTGACAAAATATTTGGAGAAAATCTGTGGAAGCAGTGGGAACAAAAATTAAAAAGAGCCTAAAAAGAGATATAATCTCTGCAAGAAGGACAAGATGCTCAGAGGACAGGCAAGAGCATAGGTTAGTTGGGGTTGCTGGGACTGACACATCTAATCCAAAAAGTAAACTAACACAGAACCTTTGTATTTCAAAACCATCTTAGGTATCAGACTTTTGTGTGCCTTCTACCTTTTTAGCTTAGAAAAGAAAGTTAAAAAAACCCACAAACATTTTCATGGAGAGTAAATGGCATACTTTAGACTCTCACTAAATCGCAATTCCTTTGCTGTTTGATTAGGAATGCATTTGAGAGTCTGGACACTTTCTTTCAAACTTGTTTGCTTTTTCTTCCTCCTCTTCTCTTTACTCAACATTGTCTGTCTGTGGTGCCTAGATTTCAAAACTCTCTTTACCCTTTAAACTGTTGCTGTCAAAGACTACAATAAAAAGGAGAATCGTTAGAAGAGCATTCTGCCAAGATGCTTCTTCAATATATATAGCCATTATGTATCTTGGCAGATCTATGTGATTAATATCATCATTCTAAGCCAATGAAATTGATCCTGTCATCACCTTTAGAAGAAAAGGCATCCAAAAGAAAAAGTTCATTTCAGGGTCTTACATGGGAGATGAAATAAACTTTTAAATAATCATCATGCAAGCGGCAAATTCTTTTCATGTATATGCTCATCCCAGACTGTTGCCAGCCATATCTTCTACTAGAGAACTTTATCCCTATCTGAATCTAGTATCCTTGGTGCACTTTCATTAGCTGCATTCTCCAGCAGCACAGAGTATTTTCACACAACTGCACACAGCCATATGTTGTTTGTCATTTATCATCCTTGTCTTAAATTCTTCTGCTTCTATAGATACAGTAAAATTCTCAGGCTGAATAAAAACTGTCAGGAAACACCACAAATCAATCTTAAGAGCAGGTAATGAACTAATTTAATTGATCAAAAAACATTTTAAACAATAAAAGCAATAAAGAAATAAACACTGCAGCTTTATCAAATTCCTTTTTGTTTTCTCTATCTCACTTTTTTTTTTTTTTTTTTTTTCTTCTTCTTTCTGCTGACAGTACATAAATGTCCACAGAAACTATATCTTCTTTGGACAAGGGTGATCTTATTGATAATAACTGGCTGCTTCCTTCCTTCTTCCTTTTTGCTACATGAATGAAAAATTCCTCTGCAAAACTGCATTTTTGACTGAATTGATTGCCTGAACCTTTAATTCTAATGTTTCAATAGATTGGCTCCTGGGGATTATGTATGTGTCTTGTATTTCATAGACTTTTAGTTGTGATAATTTAGGCTTAGATTGCTGATAATGTTAGACCATTAGAGAATATATAGTATGACAGCAGTCATAAAACAGGCATTTGTTACTGCATTGTGTTTTATGTTGGTTAATGTTGTGTCCACAAATGTTTGCAAAACATAAAAGATACCAATATTTTAATGATGCAATAAGACTGAATCAAATAAAATGCCATATCTTTGTGACAAGAAAATTTATTCCAAAACAATGGCACCAGAATTTAAATGAAAAGTTTTATAGAAAAGAGTAGCGTGCTTGTCAGAGTTTTATATACGTGTGTATTTATTGGTGCGCTAAATTGATTATATACAGTAAATGGCATTGCTGCTATCACACCATATTCTGATCATTTCCATATGCTCTCAGCTTTTATTTTGACTTAGCAATTATGAATGTATAATCACAGTTATATGAGTAGGTTACGTTCTGATGGGTGAAAAAGTGATTGAGTAACAAAATAACACAGGAACAGAGGAAAGTTTAGGCACCATTCTGGTCAGTCAGTAAACCAAATTCCTGAATACTTGCAGGCTTGAGAATATGTTTTTCACACACAAAAAAAGGTTCCTGACCTGAATTTTATCCAGAGTCACAGCCAGATATGGAGAATATGGTAACAAATGTGAAGCTGCTCAGATTTGAAATTAGCACAGTGATATTTTGGCATTGATGTTTTTTGGTTACATCAGCATTTCAAAGATAAAATAAATGAGACAGGTGAGAGATTAAGCTACTTGTGCAGACCAAAGAATTTCACACTTAAATTCTGCCAGACTACTATTAGCAGACTACTAATGGTCTTTACAATGAGTAACACAGCTCTTCTTTTCTAAAATAGATGGATGTAGAAGAATAAACAAAGAACATCTGAATTCCACCATAGAAGAAATTGTGAATCTGTGCTGGATAAAGTCATACTCTTAATCTCTTTCTGGCTTTTCCCCTTGTGTTAACCTTGGGGATGCAGGCCTTCAGCGGGGAGCTCGTTACCTCACCAGGGGGTACCCCACCACAGAGCAGTTCTGAGAGACACTCTGAGCCCCAGCAGGTGCTCTTGCAAACTCAGACATGAAACAGGAGGCAGCAGTACAGAGAGGAGTGCTGGTGAAGAGAAATACATAAAAATTGTTCCCATTTTACAGAAGTTATCCTCAATATTACTCATCCTACAATGCCCTTTACTTCCTCTCTTGCAAGAAGAACTGCTGCAATGAAGTTACATAATTTGAGCCAATGAGGACTCACATGCAGCATTCCATGGGGTGAGCAGGAACCTTCTGCAAGCATAGAAGAGGTTTGAGACACAGTTGTACCAGTGCTGTACCACAGGATCTAAGAAGAAGGGTTGAGAAAGATGCAGAGAGCAAAATATAAAATGAAGTTAGAAATTCTATGGTTCGATGATTCTAGGAAGTATGAAATGGGGCTGCTTACTTTCTACCTAAATCACTTTTTCCAGATATTTTTTCCTAAGTCAACTTACTTTTGCCTGTTCAAAATATCAGCATTCACCACTTATGCCAGAACTTTAGCCTGTGGTAAAATTGGCTTAGCTGGTTATAAAATAATTGCAAGAATTTTAGAACAATAACTCCTTCAGTATTTGCCATATCTATACTGTGAAATCACTGTGTTGTATTATCAGTTACAACTCCTCAGAGAATCTTAATTGGATACAGTTTATTGAGGATTTTGCCTGAGGTGATACACCGCCACATTTTGATCTTCACATGAAAGAATGAATAGCATATTAATGTATACTGTTTATAAAGTGGAACTATTTCTGGTGAGCCCTTTAAAAAAAAAAGTTTTGTAGACAATTGTCATTTTTTTTATATTCAGATTGTTTTAAGTGGCAAAAGTAACTGTGATTTCTTTATTTTGCAACATATTTTTCCCAAAATGTTATTGATTGCTATGCACATTGTATTGTGGTTGTAGAAGGACAACAAGATCACAAGGAAGAGTTTGCTTGGTGCAATAAGTTTTCAGGCAGCATAGATCACCTGCAAAGGTGTGAACAAACTCCAGAGATTTTGGTGGCTGGTATTTCCTTAAGTCAAAAGTATGCAACAATGAGAGGGATGTACATGATACATGGAAATCAGATGCTTTAAAGTATTATGAGAATATTATGTTCCATCTGTGGAGGAGTTCAAGGCCAGTTTGAATGGGGCAGCCTGATCTAGCAGGTGGCCTGCCTGTGGCAAGGGGTTGGAACTGGGTGATCTTTAAGGTCCCTTCCAACCTAAGCCATTCTACGACTTTTTGATTCTATGATGTTAAAAACATAGGCAACCAACTTCATACTCAGGTCGCATATGCATAAAGCTGGAAAACAGCACTGTATTTCTAACTAGCATTATCTGAAGAGCAACAGGACTTGGCATAATAAAAAGCAAAAATACCTAAGAAATTCAAATTTTAATTATCACCAAAAAAAATCTTTTTGTACCAGAACGCATTGTTAACCCAGTTTAAATAAAGGGAAGTGAAAATAGAGATTTCTATAAATACAACAAAGGTTTTTGTCTGACCTGGGGACGGGAAGGCACATCCTTGGCTCATGGATTAGTAATAGTAAGTTACTGAAAGAAGAGAGAAAACAAGGTCTTAGACTCTATTTTATGCCTCTGTGCCTCATAAGTGATGGAAATAAGACAAAGCCATGCAAATGATTTTGTATTATAAGCCTCTTCTTATGATTTTAGAAGAAAAAGGAATGTTCATAGAATAGAGCCTTGACAGAAGGTTGGTGAATTCAGCAGTTGGCATGGCTTATATCACATCCTTGAGAAGGATTTTGAGAAGAGAATTCTGTTTTGTCTACTTCAGAGATCCAGAAGTTAACAGAAAATTGCTTTTGCTTTTAATACTACTGTCCATCACAATATAGCAACGAGTATAGAATAAATAGTTCAAGATGAAAAGGTTGCAGATTAAAAATGATTTAAATAGAGTAGACACCACAAAACTGTACTGCAGAGCAAGCCAGATCTGACCACAGCCAAATTAAAAAAGAAAATTTCATGTTTTTGTTTTTTATTCAAGAGCCTACAGTCTTTATTCACGTAGGTTTGTAACAGCTATTTGCAGGTTGTTTTCCAGTCTGTGGCAGTCTCAAGTGAAAGCTGGTAAAAATCTTTTTAAAGCATGTTAAAGGGGGTATATTTTTTCCACTTGCACTAAATTTAACCTCACATAGGGAAATTGTGCAGTATGTAGTAGGGCCCTCAGGTTCAGTAAAGCGGTTGGGTAACTGCTAAACCGGCAGCCATCAGGCACCTCCTCCCTTTCTAATACAACTACAAGGGTAGTTGGCTGGGCTGTCAAACAGCAACAACCCACGAAGGCACAGATACGGCCCCACATCTACTTCAAAAAATGTACAGTTTAATTTTAACATCATCCTTTCTTTTCAGCAGCAGTTCTCCTCTTTCCTTGCTTGAAAACGCAGCTGTGGTGTCAACAGGCACTTTATATAAAAATAAACCATTTGATAAGTGGATGAAGAGGGACACTCTTTGATCAGCAGAATATACAGACGTTCGCTAGTGCAATGGGGCACCGGAGGAATTCCTAAGAAGTAAGTTCCAGCAAGAGTGAATCTGTTGGAAGGCTAATTGTGTGAGAATCTGCCAGGCAGCTAGAAAAAGCTGTAAGCTCCCAAACCATATGATCCAAACCAAAGGGGAAAAAAAGAAAAAAAAGACTTTTGCTTTCAAAAGTATTCCAAAGGCCTAAAAATAGATCGTGGGGAGATGAATCAAATAATAATTTATTCAGAAAACTAACTTGCAGACAGAATACACAATCCTTTGATGTTTGAAAACTATTGAAGAAAGTCAATATATTTCAAAATATTGCTGTTTGAATTTTCTTCCTTCCTTTTCATTTCATTGAAGATTACTGTGTGAGTATACTTTGCTGCTGCTACTATGTTTTCAGACATCAATAAAAGCAGAAGACAAGTCCACAGAATGTAGACAATTTCTGTGTGCTTGAAAAAGTAACAATGAATCCTACTCCAGCAGAATACACACATGGTTGAACAACCATGTTTAGGACTCTGAGATAAGATTATATTATGTTCAATATCTGGGCAACATTTAGTTCTTTTAAGTCACTATTTTTCCTTTTTTTATTGTCTCCAATTAATAAGTTACCTAGTGCAATTCTGGAAAAAAAACAGCACACAATATTTTATTCTGTTCGTCCTACTTGTGATGAAATATGAAAACGTTAAAAGGTATTCCTTTGTATCAGCTCCTCCTATTTGTGGAGGCAAACTCTACTTAGCAGATTTAAATAGTATGATCTATATTTTCTATAATAATTTGAAAATAGACTCTTGGACAGACCAGTTGTACTTACTGACACAAACCTGGTAACTGACAGAATGCTTAAGCCCCACGTTGTTATAATTCCTGATAATTTCCTTTTGCATTTTAGGACTTGAATTGTCAAGCTGATTTAGCCAACCAAGCAGAAAAATAATTTAGTGAGCTGTTTTCCCCTCTTAAATTTTTGAGTATATTTTCTGCCTGTAATAAGAATACAAACAGTTTATCAATAGGTAACTTTCTGGGGAAATTCCCAGTTGCTGGTTTTGGAGATTAACAACAATTACTGAGGATTCCAGAGTTCATGAGATGGCAAATCCAACACCTGCAGAACGATAACAGAGGAACCCAGCACTGTTTCAGAAACACCAGTGGTATCTCAGTCACAGCTAGATAAATATCACATGACAAGAAGTGATAACAAACATACTGCCATAACTGGGAAGATCTCCATTTGCAAAGATTAAGGAGGAAAACACAAGGAAATGCAGTTAAACAAAGAGCCTAAATGATACTTCTACTTTACACAGGTTGTAGAAAAATCAATAGAAAAATACAAAGAATGAACTCAGTGTGTTGGGATCCTTACAAAGATAACTCAGGGCAAATGCAAGCAAGCTGTTAAATCAGAGCTATGCTGGTGGTTGCTGAAGTGCTATCAGGAGGATTTAAGCTCTGCTTTAAGTTGGCTTTCAAATGCATGCAGTTTACTTTATAGAAATTGTGTGCGTTGCAGTAGAACATACCAGCTTCTATTAGCTGGTGATAAAATGCAAGGCACGCGTGGAGCTGTTCAGGTAGAACTGGTGGATTCATACAACTGAAAATGGCATCACACCCTGCCCCTAATTCCATAACCAAATACTGAAATAAAATGCTTCCATTGATGAATTGAGCTGCCTTAGCTCTTCAGAAACCAGTCTCTACATTAATATTAACACAATCATTTCTTTTTCATTGATTTGTCCCACATTTTATGTTATTGATATATTAAATTCAAATTATTCTTCTGGTGCTTATTTGAAAACAATACTATCATAATATATAATGAAAATTATATATTATCATAACATATAATGAAAAACAAAAATATCTTTCTTAATTTGTTGGGTTACACAACTAGAAAAATTAATGACTGCCAAAATTCTAAAGTCCTTGAAGTATAACTTCATGGACTTCATGAGTATAACTTCATTTTTTTTTACTGAGTTCTTCCTGTCTGAGTTTGGCTTTTACATTATTTTAAGGCTTAATTATATGTCTTACCCAAAAATAGTTCCAGCTTAGGGGTCATAGTTCTTTCTAACATTACTGGATGAAATGTTATGGTTCATTCGTTACACATAATGAAAATATCTAGAGATGGGACATCCTTCTTAAAATAATGGAATTTTATTTTAGACTGTATACAACTAAAATGGGAAAAAATAGCAACAGCTGCTGTTTTATTTTGCTTAACAAATATAAACCTCTAAATCTATTGACCGCATAAAACTACATTCATTTATTTGAGACAACACAATGTTTTATGAATTATTACACTTGTTAACACATGAGAAACCTGGAAGGTCTTTGAGACATTTCCTGTTTTGTTCCAAACATCAGGTTTTTGAATGAAGATTCTTCCACAGCTACAGCCTCTGGCATATCACACAGTAGACTGACAGGAGAATGCTTCCTTCTCACCTATGTTCAACTGAACAAACATGGAATTTTCTACCTGTTTCTAACTTGAATAAAGTGTTCTTTCCTCATAGTGCTACTGCCTGCCTGGGCTTCATCCTTTGCACAGAACTGAATACATGTTTTCAGTATTTCCTATTGTCCCTTTACAGACAAAGGATGCACAATACAGGCCAAGTAAAGACTGCTGTATACCTGTTCTAGCAGATGAGACTTCAGGAAGTTTTTGTTTGTTTTTGATTTTTTTTTTTTAAGTGTTTTATTAACACTTTTCAAACTACTTAGAGCTGCTTGATATCAACCGTAACACTTGGGACTGTTTACTGACAGAGAGTATTCATTAAAAAGCTTTAGATCACAGAATGGCCAGGACTGGAATGGACCCCAAGGATTCTGAATCTCCAAACCCCCTGCCACATGCAGGGCCACTAACCTCCACATTTAATACTAGACCAGGCTACCCAGTGTCCCATCCAATCTGGCCTTGAACACCTCTAGGGATGGGGCATCCACAACCTCTCTGGGCAGATCATTTTCTTATAAAGTTCTCAGTTGTGTGAGTTAACTAAGTACTAAATGCCTACTCACTACTCAGGTCAAGGCAGGGAAAACATTGTGTACTGTTCTACTAGCCTGATGTTTGCTTTATAAACTTTCTGAAGCTTATCATTAAAAAAGGCTTCAGTGTCACTGAGATGGTAACAGTTAACAGTGCCAAGAGATGATGGGATAAACAACATATTGAAGCATTTTTATTGTCTTATTGATGAAGCTGTTTTGTTCTATTTTCTTATGTGTTCACACATACTGTGTCCTAATCCTCTGTTGCCCATTGCCCCCTAAATTGTTGAAGTACTCAGAAATTTTATGACCAGTCTTCCGGCAGGAAGCTGTACACGAACTGAACTTCAGGCATGTGAACCATCCCATTGAAGTTTCACATTTCAAGTTCATACCCATGTGTCTGTAGGATGATAGTATCTCAGCATCTTCATGCTTCTCAATTAAAGGCTAGTAATTGGAGCCAGCTTCCAGTAGTATGGGCAACATTTCCTTCTGCAGCACTGAGGTCTCAGCATAGGAGCTCCTGTAATAAAAAGAGATAAAAAGGATAGCCCAGGGGAAGTCAGATTTACTGTTTCTGGATGGGCCTATCTCATGTAGTTCAAATCCCAGTGGCCTTACCAGGACTATAGCTTGAGCAAAGTGACGACTGTGGGCTCTTATTCTCAGCTTATCTTACTGCAGCAGTAACTACTAATTTTTCCTCTACCTGGAGCTGGCTACAGTCCCCATCATTCTTGGCACTGCCATAGTCCAGAGACATAAGTAAGGAGACCAGAGATAAACTGACACCAATGCACAACAAAAAGATCCCAGGTGTACCAAACCTCTCACTGAAGAAACTCATTTCTCCCTTTTGTTCTGGAGCCAAAGAGTACTTGACATCTTTGAGGCCTTTTGAGAGTCTAGTCTTCATGGCCTTTTTCACATATCTGAAGTAAAACCGCTGGCTTATTTTCATCTCAAAGCAAAACTGAAAATCTATCAGAAGGGAAAACCAATGAAGAAAAAGTAGATGAAAACTCCTGACTACTTGGAAGACGAAATCAGAAAAGTTCCAGGTATTTATCATAAATGAGCTGTTCAAACTATAAGCTATCTCTATGAAGGGAAATGTTGTCTTTGCTCCATTCTCTGTAGTGAGGACATTTGGACTGCATTAAACCACAGAGTGGGAGGGGATTTCAGAAAATTTTCCCTGCCAAAATTGCATGTAAGGCTGTTTAAAAAAAAAAAAAAAAAAAAAAAGTCTGATTGTTATAAAGCTTAATGTTATGATGATGTTTTCAATTAGTTTAAAAGCTTTTTTTATTGATCATTTTTATTATGGTTGTTCAGTAATTTTGTAACTCTCATTTGGAATAAGTCACAGTTTATTTAAAGCATCTTGAACTACATTGCTTTTTTAAGTGTTATCAAGCACAAGTACTGTGCTGGGTCAGTCTATACACTTTTAAGTTTTAGCATTTTTAAATTAATGTTTCAGTGTAAATTTTATGTTTGTTTTTTCATCCACTGGCCATATTTTGTGAGATCTTGTGTAAGGCTTAGCTTCAGTTTATTTGAGGGTGCTAGACATCTTGTAGAATTTTTGCTGTTGTTTTCTAACTGAGGTTTAAAATATTCTAATACATTTGTCTACAAGTCAGATATGATATGGAGACTTTTGTTTATGTTACTCTTTATGTTACTTTCCTAAATTATGCAATGCATCCTTGTTCATTTGCATTTAAATATTTCACTTCTGGTGAAACATTTTTTGTACTGCCTTGAGCCTAGTTTCTGCATGTTTTCTTTATTTTCCTATTAAAGATTTTAAAATTCTGAAAACCAGCTGGTGTGCCAAGAAGTTTAGTGCTGTTTGAATGATATCCATGCCACATAAACTTTTAATACACAAGCACAACAGATGAGTTGCAATGGAATACCTATGCTGAAGATCAGCCACAGCTGAAGATTTATATTAATTGAATATAAAATGCTATAACATAATTAGCCTAAGTACTTTAAGCTATTAAATATAAGTAACTTGATCTATTTCTAAACTAATTATAAGCTGCAGGGAATGTGAAGGGGAGGGAGGAGGATGTGAAGAAAAACTGGAGAAAGAGAAAGGAAATGGAGAAACGAATAAATTAAAGATCAAGTGATTTGTATGAAGGGAAACATAACTAGAAAATTACCTGTGAGAACATGAGAGATTGTCTGCTAATTTTCAAATAATAATGGATGTAAATACAATTGTAAATTTTTCTATATGATACATTTAAGAAAAGTGAAAGAAACACTTAAAGAATTACCGTAGTGATTAGGGATATCTGTGCTTCACAAAGAAATAGGAAGAGGTAATAAATAGAAGAATGGAATATTTCATTCCTAAAGCTAATGCCATATTCTTTTTTCCCCTTCTGTCACAAAAATCCTCTCTCTTCTTAACCAGTCCCGAACTCTGACTGACATGTTCCACAGCTATAAAAAAGGACCACACTGTAAGAGAACTGCATCACTAAACAACCTCAGCGTGCATCTGATGTTATGTTGTCCTTAATCAATCCAGAAGAGAGACAACACCAGGAGCCTGAGATCAGTTTACAGTGGTGTCCAATAATTTAGTAGTTATTCAGGTGCATGTTTTTTCCTCTATAAAATCCTTTTTTTTCTTTTCTCTTTTTTTTTTTTTTTTTTCCCCTTTTTCCCCTTTTCCATAAACCTATCTGACTTTGGCTTCTTGATGCTATTTGTGTTTACAATGTTTTGACAGATGGTGGGCTCAGGGCATATTGCCCTTTCCACACAGAATGCAGGGGAAGAAAAAAAAAAATAAATAAAAAGCAAGCTTTGGATAGCCTTTCTGAACAAACAGGCTTAGCTCAAGTCATTAGAAGTGTTTAAAAAAAAAAAAAAAAAAAAAAAAAAAGGAGAAATAGGACTGTGACTGGAAATGAGGGCCAACCATAAGTTTGTTTTAAACTTTAAACTTTTTTAAACTTTAAAAAAGGCAGTTTTACTATGAATCTGTTTCTGAAATTCAGCATGGGAGCAGAAAGGAGACAAAACTGAAGTGAGAACGGATGAACTGCTTAATGCACATTATCTGGCATCATTCTAATAATGTGAAAATCTTGTAATGAAACAAGATATTTGATAATGTAAAAACTCAAATAAGGGACTTAAAACATTTGTGCAGTCCTTGCCACAACTCAGTAATTCTTTGTGTGTGGCATAAGTAGAATAATAATAACAGCAATTTAAAAACGTGGAAATGTAATTCCACAAAATTCTCCTTTCACAAAAACTCCTTAAAAATACAGGTTTCCAAAATTGGAAGATAAAGGTTTAAGCAGCACTCAGTTTGGAGAAAGAAAGCTAAGCTTTTAAATTCAGACACTCCTCATTTCTGATTAAATTCTTCAGCACTCTGATTTCCTTTCCCAGAATATGAAATCAGATCACAGAAAGGGGAAAAGGAAAAAAAAGATCCCAGAGAGGAGACCATTACTGACGGAAGCCATGTGTCATTAATTCAGTTATAAATTATTAGCTGAAAGCAGCCTCTCAGCATTTGTATTTGATGAACAAAAATTGATTGCTTCAAGGGCATTTCAATCCTTTTGATGTTACCATCTTTTAGTCCACCACAAATCTGAATCCTTAACAGAATGATTATAGCATTATAGTAATCCTAAGAGCCAATACTAAAGGATTTGGAAGAGCAACTGAGATCAATAGTTTGAAAAAAGCATGTCTTTTTGAGTTGACAGAGCTGTCTAGCCTGATAGTGAACCTGAAAAAAATAAGCGGGAACTAAGTACACAAGCAATCTGCAGACTGAGCTAAACTGTGATGATGAGCCATTTTTCTGAATTGCTGTATACACCAAGAAGCTCCAAATATTTCCATGGGATTTAAGCAAAACTAATGGCAACCAAGAGATATTTTACTAACAATAAAAAAGAAGTTTCTGAAATAAGTTTGAGAGTGTTTTCAGAGCTTTGTGAACTATTCTGGAGGTTGGGACATTCTGTGAGGTCAACATTTGTGTTTTGCATAGACTTTGAGATTATTTGAACTGGGATTTGAGGCAACATTGTCTTAATGATTGTCTTCCTTTTAGTTGCTTTGAAATCTAGAATTCGGGCCATATTCCAACATAGAGATGAAAGTTCAGTCCTCTCAGCAATTGAATCGTGAGATATAGAGTAGACTAAAGGACCATGCATTCTTACTGTATAATCTCCACCAAATTTTAAAACTGCTTTAAGTATGGAAGAAAGAGGCAATATTTGTGCAAAGTTCAGGTTGTGCCAGGTTGTAAGTAAAGTTTCCCTAGGACAACAAGTGAGAAAAATTAGCTGAAAGCTAATGCCCTCTTCAACAGCTCAAGGATTAGCATAAAATTATAGTTTGAAGGAAGAAAAAGAATAGCATTGCAACAGTAGGGTATTGTTAAGGATCACTGGAATGGAGAGAGGGAAGAAAGAGAAGAAAAAAGCCCTTACGCCAAGACACTGCAAACTGGTATAATGTTTAGCAGATATTTAACAATTCTTTTGGTGTGCTAAACAACAGATTAACTTCATAGCACTCAAGTGAAAATTCAGACAAATTCAGATGCGACACATCTGGAGAGCATCCCATGGCAAATGGTGAATGGCTAAGTAATCTATTTCAGTGGCAAGACATGTAGTGATAATTTATTGTTTGTAACAAGGGCTGTGAGCCTACCATTAATTCTAATGCAAAAAACTTCTAAAAATTATCTGGAGGATAAATGCAGGACTTCCAACAATAACATTTCTGCAGTGAGACTTATGTCATTGTTACATTCTATTGTTAAAAGTTAAAGACATGAAAGTCTTTTTCAAAAGTGTGGTTTTCAATGCTGTACAATCTTGCATATGAAAATTGGTGAAAAAGTGCAGCACGTACCTTTTACGCTACCGCAGATGATTTTCTTTATGGGCCATAGCTTTTTAGCTTGGTTCATGTTTTCACGTTTCTTACATCTGAAAGAGTGGCACAAATTAAATGCACATTAGAGACACGATTTCAGAACATTGTGTTGAAGCAGGTTTAACCCATTATTTTGAAGCTGTGCATGATAACATGTGATCTTTAAGCTTAACCTTTATCTCAAGCTATTTAAAATGTTTTGTAGCTGTTCTTGTCTAAACGAATAAAGAGAATGATAAGCAGGAACTGGCATAAATAATAGCTGCTTAAAACGGGTAGAGAAATTGATAGCCTTACAAATGGTAGCCACCTGTATGGGGAAACTAAAGAGTGAGCATTCAGTAGAGAAGAATGGCTGGAAATCTGGCAGCAAATTATAGAAATGGAAAGGGTAGAGAGAGTTCTTTTTAAAATGCTCTGCTAATCATGCAGTGCCACATTCGAGCTGTGAATTTAGATTAAGTATCATTGGTGGTCTGCTGATTTTATCCAGACAACATACTCCTTCAGTGAGTTACAAGAGTTCATCAAGCTGGCTTGTCTGATGAATACATCAGACTTCATTTTCCCTTTTTATGGGAACGTGAATTGGACTGTGGTCTATATCCTTCTACAACATCACGCACTCTCTCTAACAGAACCAGATATTATAAGCATAAAAGAGGACAAGACTCTACTTTTGTCATGGTAAGATCTCATGGAAAAGCCTGCAAGCACTGATGAACTTTTAACAGAGGTTGACAGAGCTAAATGTGATTAGCAGTATACAACTAACCTATGAAAGGCAAGGATACAAGTCACAGCAGCAGATGAGCAAAAGAAAAGGAGACAACAGCTTAACTGTTGTAAATACATCATAGAGTGATATGCATGTAGGTCTTGTAGGCAAACTGGAAAAAAAAAAAAAAGGTGACTTTGTGAGGCCTGAGATAAAAATCTGAGAAAGTGCTTCCAGTAGGGAGAGACAAAAATCCAATGCTGTATTTTATGCCACACTAGTTTCTGGAAGATATCCCACTTACGAGGAAAATTTTCTGAAAATCTTTAGATCATCTTCCACCTGTGACTCACAATCACACAAACAAAGGCATCTTCTGCAACACAACCAGGGCTTTGAATGATGCAGAACTTCTTTCATTGGTTGCATGTCACAGGTCACAAAATTCTCATCATCCTCAAAGCAGATATTTTTTCTTTTAGCCCATAAAATTTTCTTGTGTTATGCAATTTATAAAAACAAACTAGCACGAAGCTACTGTAGAACTGCTTATCCTAAGCAATTTTTTATTTCTATCTAGCATCAACCAGAACAGGTAGAAAACATCTGTTACTAGGTTTACCCTACTGCTTAGGAAAAATGTAGCATAGAACCATTACAGAAAAAATTCTACGCCTCTCCTTTTTAAGATGTGACACATTCATCTCATTCTATAATTCTGTAAGAAACTTGTGGACATATTTCTATAGATTACTGCTGGGCTGGATTTAAAATTCGCATGTACCTGTCTCAAATTATTGATATGACTCTTCGCAGTTGCTTGGTCAAATATATATTCTGTAACAAGATTAGCATTTTAGCCAAAGTTGCTTTACTGCAAAATATAAAAATAGCAAAGCAATATTTTTTATTTATTTATTATAATTTAATTATATCCTTTCTATCTATGTGATTTTTCCTCTTTGTACAGAGGGTAGATTGCAAAGGTCTTAATAACACTGGTAGTAGTTTATACATATTTGTTCTACAACTGAATGAAAATAAACAATGAATAAGGAAATGTCATTGCAAATATATATATTTAAAAGTTGCAGTAAATTAAAAAAAATCATTAAGAAACTAGTTAGAGCTTGCACTGATGCATTGTAGATACACAATATCTGATTTTACAGCTATGGACCCTTAAAAAGATTTCATCTGGAAAGAACCTCAAGAGGTTATTTGATCCAAACCTGCCACTCTTTACACAAGGCAAGACTGCCTGTTATGAAGACCGGATTGACTGTGTCATCACCATAAATAACTCATTTGGGTTATGCTCTTCATCTGTGATAAGAAAAGGCTCAGATACCTTGTAGGTGAACTGTCAACTATTGCTTCTTCTAGCATCTAAAGGATTTTACTACCTCAGGGTTTAAGAAGCATTCTCATTCTTGAAGATGCACCATCAATTTCTCAGTCCTTTATAGCTCACTATAGCACTCTTCCTATGTTACAAGCTTTTACTTGTTTCTTACTTGCACACATAATGAGAGTACAAAACTTACTCTTGTTGCATTCAACAGCAATCAGATAACTGCTCACCTATGGATGAGGTTTGCTGGATAATACTAAGCATCTACTTTGCACAGGTATTTTACAGATGTTATGTGTACAGTGGTTTATTTATGAGGATTATTAAACAAAAGACATCAGGTTTGTCTTTAAAAAATTAAATAGAATTGTAAAATTTTAATTCAACAGCAGTTAAAGCTGCATAACATGGGCTCCCAAAAGAGAATAATCTCATTTTAAGAACTATATATCAGATCTCCTGAAGGCTTCCCATTTTCTATCAATGAATTCAAAGATAATCACAAATATATATTCGGTATGAGAAGGATGCTCTGCATAGTAGATACAGTGATTGAATTTGCCTTTTCAATTATTGTAATCCCACTTGTGGATTATAAACATTTATGATTAACAAATGCAAAAATCTTTCTCGTCCTCTACTGATGATGTTTGGAATCAGTTATTAAACCCCAAAGGCATGAATTTGTAATTCTTTCTATTCAGTGTTATTTCACTGCAATTATTCAGGCTGGTTGTTCAAGATATTTATATCTGAATGCATTTAGTCCACACCCTGCAGGAGTACCACTAGCATCTTCCTGACATTCTAATGCAATTTTAATAATCACTCAACGTAGTCTCTGCTTGAACCAGTTGTTCTGCATATGCTAACCAGGAATTTCTCACAGAATGCAGTATCAGTTTACTTAAGATGTACTACTACATTTAACTTGTTAACTGAAAAAAAAAAACAACAAACAAGAACAAGTGTGCATTAGTTCTACAAAAATGTAGCACAAGTGCCACAAAATTGAAGCAAGAAATTAACTTAGTGGTGGAACAAACTTATCTATTCTGACGACTTCCAAATGAGAATAACCTCCCTTAATTTATTGATAAAACTAAAGAATCTTCCTGTCTTTTGATTATGAATTCCTTTGTGATGTGTAACTTGACTCTGCTTCTTCTATCTTGCAAGTTTTAACTGTTCTTTCTATACTTCATTAATTCTAGAATGTCATTTTCTTTGTTTAATAATCCTTTCCAGTGTTCTCTTACTTAAACTTTAAAATTCTATAAAATTTCTCACATTTTGCCCTTATTTTGAAGACAGGTATTTTTTCAACCAGGATAAGAACATAACTTTCAACTTTGCATAGAATTCCAAGGACAATAAGATTTGGATCCCTTGACTTAAAGTAAATGCAAGCCTTGTCTGTATTCTGCCCTTTTATTTTCCTAGTCCAAATGATACAACTGATTAAATTCACTTAGTTTAGTAAGTTCAATAAGGTTTTTAAGTTAAACAAGTAGAATTCAGAAGGTACCAGATATAAAGTTACTTAACCAATTTTAATTCAAAATCTTTATGCATACACATTATGAGAGGGTCCTTATGAACCACATTATTACTTCATTCAGCATGCAAGATGGATAGTATTTACTGGATACATAATCAATCACAATCATTAGTTTTAACCTATTGTTCATGTGAGCGCTCCCATCATTTGTTGGTGTTCACCATCTAAACCTTTCACTGAGTGAAGTCAAATTTCCCTGCAACTTTATTACTTCATTGTGCTCATCACCTAATTTACTGTGGATATCCACACTTTCAGTAATATGCCACAATTCCTTAGTAGCTCAGATTCTGATATCTTAAATGGAATCTAACCATAAACTGTTTAAGAAAGAAGTTATTTGTAATCAAACATACTAAGTGGGTTTAACTGATTGTCTATGGATTTGCTCACAGGAATTCTTTTATAAGGACATGCCAAGCATATGTTTTCTAAAATAGTATTTAGCTCCTTTAATTAAAAAGGCAGTGATCCTATATGATTCTCTAGATTTTTTTTTTTTACTTATTCTGCAAATAAGTTTAGTTTCTGTGGCCAGCTCCAGGAGCAATCTGGGAGCAAATTGGACTTAAAGCCAGATAGAAAAAAAGAGTGTTAATTATTGGAACAGGTGATTTTCAATTATTCATTTGGCCATGAAAATATTCCATCTTATGGAATATTTCTAGGTACCCAGTTTGAGGTTTCCACTGGGTAATGGAGTACCCAGGAGTTAGCTGTCACTCTAGCGAAGTGGAAAGTCCCATGTGGTTCTATTCCATTGTTTTTAAGCAATGAACATCAGTTTATTCTAGCATGAAAGAATTAGAAATAATTAATTTACTTGTCCAAGATTTACTCTAAGTTGTACAGAGTTATGAGTTATGCAGGAATTTTCAGCAAGCCTAACCTCACTTATTTTTAAGTGGTAGAATCTGCAAATTTCCAATTGTAATGTTTCCAACAAATCGTGCTATTGTGAGGACTAAGTTAATAGTACTTGTCAACAGTATAGAAGGACAAAACAATGTGACCAAGTATTCCCAGAGGAAGAATAACAGTGACATGTGATATATCAAGGCATAAGACAGCCCTGCAACTCCTAAGGCAGCTGGGGAATGATACCTATACAGACAGGATGACAACAGTTGGCACTGGGGAAACTGAAACTGTGGAGCAACAGAAACATGGAGAGATGAAGAATCTGCAAAAGTAAAGGCCAGCAATTGTTATGCTTTGTTCCAAAGTGCAGTTGGCAAAACTACACAGAGTAAAGATGTTGTGTCCAATTTGGCCTCTCTTGCCCTTAACTAACTGCTGCCTTTAACTAACTTTGATGTGGAATAGTCTGAAATACAGCACAGGTTCCCTGCTTTGTAAAAGACATATCTTTATATCTTGTATCAAAAGCAAGGGAGAGTGATTTCTTGACAAGACATATAAAACATAAGCAGACATCTCAATGAAGCATTACAAAACTCAGAACAAAACCATATGCCCACCAAGCTTCTATGTTAATTGATGGCACTATTATTCTCTCCACAGGACAAAAAAGAATTTTTTGAATTTTCTTGTATTTTCTTATTAGTGTTTCCCTTTCCCTTGGGAGGAAGTGGGACTAAGACGATTCTATCTAGATTCTATCTAGATATCTGGAAAAGAAGATCCACATGGCAACTTTTATATATGCTTGAGATCATTCATTACTGACCAGTATAATGAAGTCATCAGCTATTTTGCATTTACGCTTGGATTCTAGTCTATCCAATTTTATTTCTATTTCAAGTATTGTCTCAGTAGAAAACTATGAAGATCTGATAAGAATTGAGCCAAATAAAGCTAGCCAATTCCTCATAACACTAGGACAGCATACTGCAGTTTATTTCATTGGAAATTATGGCTCAGTCCCACAAATGGGAAGTGGTCAGGGGAAAGATGTCATCACATAAATACAAGATCTTAGGAGTACTGACCACGTACTATGAGAAAATTTGCTGTATAAAGCATAATAACGTACTGGAGGACACTTTAAAAAAACAGTTTAAATGCAACAGAGAAACTCCAGTCTGAACAATAAAAAAAGGACCACCTTAGACTTTCAATCTCTTATTTGTTACTTGGCACATGCCATGGGATACGGACTTCTTGCCACACCATTCATGAGGTTAAAATTCACTTCATGCTTACTCCACAGAGGAAGCACCCTTACAAGTTGCCTGTAGGGAACATCCATGTGACTGGCCCCCTTTCTCACTTCACGTAGAGCAAACAGATCCCAAGATTTGCTCCCCAGGCTTGTGGCCAAGATAATTCTTTCAAATCCCTACAGCCAGCTGATTTCAGCATTCTCTTTGTTTGTTGGGGCTCTCAGAGAGATGGAGGAGTAAGAATATAAAGACAGAACCTGGATCTCCTGTTCTCTGAGTATTGTTTTAATCTATTTATGGGAGCTCAGATCTCAAAGAACTATGTCTCATTAAAGAAGGTTTTCAAAGCACGCTACTCAAAATAATTACAAAATTCAGCAAATCATCAAGAATACATCATACAGCAAGATAATAAAAACACACAAAATAAAATTATTTTTTAGAAAAAATACTTAGAAAATAAGAATAATTGAGAAGTTATTACAAGTTTTAGATGTTAGAAAACACTAACAGGTGGCCAGTCTGTTAGGGATAAATCTTGCCTAAGCCTTAGATGTTAAGCTGCAAAGAAATCGAGGTCTCATTGCATTTGCAGATGGGAACCTTGGCATGAATATGAGTTCAATGACAGATGAAAGCTGCCTCATGGCAGAGTCATCTTTTATTACCTACTCACCAACATTAAGCAGCACTTGTATAAATAAGGCAAACGAATGCACTTAAAGTCTCTGGGTGCACTAGATCTAACTTTTGATGCTTGTACTTCTTTGTTACCTAAATGAGTCTGTTATTATTCTGTGGTCAATTTTGGCTTTGTGACTTTGAAGAATTCAGTGACTACATCTTCGACTCTTGTTCCTTGAAATCTGTTTCTCACCCAAGATTGTCTGGAAGCCTTCACTTACAAATTTTAGACCTTTAGTATTCTAGGTGTACTCTTCCTGTTTATTCCTGGAGCTAGTCTTTTTACTCTATAAGCAATATTCCCAACCTTAGTCCTGGAACTACTAAAAGATTTAGAGCTGGAAAAAAAAATAATAATCCAGGGGATTTAGTTAATCTAGTTCCATATTTTCAACTCTAACTACTTAAAGTTATCTTTTATCCGTGTTATGCAAAAGGAATGTAATTTGAGATAGTTCACTTTGGTGAACAAAGAATATTTTTCCACAATATTTTGCTTTATCCACCCTACTGAAAAGAGAATAAACATTAGCACCCAACTCTGAGAACTGCTAATATTTGCATCTACAAAAACCCTGCATACTAGGTGCTTCAAAACAGGGAATATTGGCAGATGTCCTTTATGAAGGTAGAAGAAGCTGACAAAATCTGGGAACTGATGTCTCCATCAAAGGATGTGAATAAACAAGTAAACAAACTAGTGGACTCAAAAGAAATGTTTGCCAAAAATCTTCAGAGAGAACAAACACTGATGATGTATTCCCATTGATAGTATTAGTATTCTTACAAGAGAAGCAACCTTATTTACATTGCATTGAATATTTTGAAATTTTGCTTTCAAAGTTGTATCCTTTTGAATCAAACAAGGCCAGAATTCATTGTGGATGGAATCCTGACTTTCATTTTTTCCCCAGTGCTTTCCTACTATTCTAGTCAAAGAAGAATATCTTTCCTTATTTCTGATGACAATAAGTCAAACGAGATTGCATTAGATATAGTAACAACTTTATCATCAGCTACTAGTTTAAGTCACCAGGATGCGAATGCTTCTTGTAAGACCATCCTACACAATTATACTAGTAGTGAATGTGCTGCACTTTACTAAAAAAGTGGAAAGAGAAATCATTTTCCTGGATACTGTTATTTTAGAACCATACTTTAACAAAATTATTTGATTTGTTAAAAAAAAAAAACAAAAAACAAAAAACAAAAAACAGGGGTGCCCAGAAATGAACTGTACAAAATTAATATAAATTTAACAAAGTGTTCCTTCCATATGTTTGGTTTGAAACTCATTATTTATTGCAAAAGTAGAAGTAGAACTAAGTAGTAAAAGGGAAACCTGGCCTTCCTTGAATGTACTAAAAGAGTAATTTAAGTTATAAAAGTAAAGTCACTTTTGAATTGAATATGGCTTAACATAAATAGCATAAAACAAACAAACAGAACTCTTGCCTTGATGTCCAGGGGTTTCAGAGAAGCATGAAGTTAAACTTTTGACAAACCTAAAATATCTAGACAATTTATAAAGCATAAATAGAATTTTAGACAACATTAAGGCTGTAATTGTATCTCTAGTTATGATCAACTTGCACTGAGTTGTCTCATTGCCCTTTTAAGAAAAATAAAAATCTGTTGTTATGATTTAATAAGAAACTATTCTTTCATACTAACATATTTTTAGGAAGTTTTTGCCACAGAGAAAAACTTAACTTTTCATTAGATCTGAAAGCAATTTATGTTCCTCAAACAATCTTTTTAATTCCTTCAAAGGAATTATCTAGATAAGAAACTCATTGAAATTCAAGGCTCTGCCAGCTAATTCTGTTCAGCCCAAATTCATTAACTCCCCCCCAGATAATTTTTCTTTTGTCTCACATAAAACCTAAACACACCTGTAGGTATCACAGAGATGGTGAAAGGAAGTATGTCAGTTTGTGGGTGCAGTAAGAGGCTTCATCCTGAAGCAGACAGATGCAGAACCATGCACTTTAGCATCACTGCTCCCCTAATAGCACTGCTGATGGTGTCAACCCCTGTCCAAGGTGCTTGCTCCTTGCACCACTGCCACCTCTCCTCCCTGGCACTGCAGCTCTAGGTCTTTGCACAGTCAACCAGATCAAGGACCAGATCCAGGATAATATAGCACTAGAAGGCTGGCCAATCAGAGTACTGGTCTGCTTACCCTCTGGAGAGCTAACAGGTGCTTATCATTATTCTTAATAACATCAGCCTTGTGACTGGTAGAGGATGCAAATGATCAGGACACAAAGGGGAAAACCCCTTCCTAATTAGATTAATTGCTGACATTTGAGATAGGAGCATTTGAGATAAGAGCAAAGGTGAAAAAAAAAAACCTTGTTTTTCATTTTGTTTATGAAAAAATTCTGCTAATCCTAATTTCTTCATTGAGTTCATTACCGAGTGATAAGAACAAAACAAATTTTAAGGAAAAAGTGCAGTTCCAATTTAGATTTTCCACTCCCTTGCAAGTGAGGAGCTTTTTGAATTGAAGCTAAAAATCTCCAATAGCACAAGGAGATAAAAGCCAGACACAAATCATGGTATGAATAAATTTTCAACTTTTTTTTTTTTTTTTTTTCTTACAAGTATAGACACAACGTGTGAAAAATTATCTTGAGATGTAAAATAATAATTGGTCTACATAAAAACACAGTGATAAGAAACAGACGTTCAATCAATGAACCAATCTTGAAGCATTCTATACAAAAATTATATTGTCAATTTAAACATTTAAATCTTTGCTTTTCTTTAAGTTCTGAGGGCTCCAGAATATTTGAGGAAGGATAAGTTGTTTTCAGAAGTCCTTTATCAGATTATCCACTGCTTAATATTTAGGCTGTTCTTAAGAGAATAAACTATAAAAAGTAGCTGTGGAGCCATGGTGAGGTTTATGGCCTTATTCAAAAGGCTGGACTAGATCATTACTTGGTCCCTGGCCTTACAAGGGGAAAAAAAAAATGTGTCAGAATCTCAGCCAAGCTTTGGAATTCCCTTTTCAAACAGATGAGTTTAATACCCATGCACTGATTCTCAAAACTATTATTCCTTACTTCAAGGACACAGGGAAATTTGAAACAAATGTAGAAACAATAATTACAGAAACTATCTACTAGCCAGCTGGAAAGGAAATGTGAAGCACTCCTATATGCAGAACATGCTGCTACTACTTCTTTTCCCAAAATTAAAAGGAAAGCCAATAGAAAGCATAGTAGCAAAGCCAAACCTTCATTACCAAGTCCATAAGTGACAACATATCTGAAAGGAAAACAGATCTTGGCAAGGGGGCTGACAAAAGACCATTTTGAGTACTATTACTTAAAATATTTAATGCAAAATAAACAAAAGAAAAAAAAGGGTTTATTACAAGCTTCAGTTTGTATGTGTGGCCCTTTTTCTGGCTATCTACATCTATGAAATTCCTGAAAACTAGTTTAAAAGGATTGCAGTACTTTGGACTGGAAATGTGAAATATTATTAATAGATTAGTTTCCATAACAAAGATTTAATGGATGTTCAAGATCAATTACATATACAGTATGGGCTTCTTTTTTTTATTAGCTACTGCACAGAAGAAGCTAGAGAGGGACACTTCATCTTTTCTGTTTACCTAAATGGAACTTCCTCTTATGCATGTCAGAAAATGACACCATACATTTTAGAAAACACCTTGCAACATGCAAGATCTTCCATCAGCATCATATTCTGAGTATGGCAATTAGAGATCTGGTGTAATTCAACCAAAGAAATGCCGAAGTTTGCGCTGATATTTAGAAATACGATACTTACCTCACTTATGCTGACATATTTGTTTTGATAGGAAAACTATAGGGGAGGCTCTTCAATGGTTATAAACTAGGGTTAATTAATTTAGGAGCACAAGCAAAGTGCCCCAAGCTAAGCTACTCTGCAAACACTGATCTCAGCCCACAGGAAAAAAATAATAATAATCAAAATGTCATTCAAAGCAACTCACATCCATAGACAGGATGTCCTTTGTAACTAGCCTTTAATATTGCCAATCTGAGTGTTTGGTTCAGGAATCCTCTCTTGTAAGGTCTACTGTACAACTGCAATAGTTTATCAGAGATGATAAATCACTTTAAAAGATGTTGATTTTTTTTAATTTAAGAAGGAAGCAAGAAAGCAAACATTACACTCTGCAAATTGGGTTCTGCAAGAAATTCTTGTGCTTTGAAACCCAAGGAATGTGTTCCATTTCAAAAACAGGAAATGTATACTTTGTTCTGGGCTTGAGTCTGAGGACCACAGAACTTAAAGGTGCTAAGAACATTCTACGCTAAGAGCTGTCAAGGGAGAATATTCTAGTTACAATACAGCTTTTGGAGAAAATCAGGCTAGTTCTGTCTCGCATTTTCTTTACACATTCAGCACTTAAAAGGGGGTTTCCTCTTGCTTTCTACCAGTGAGAATTTTTTTCAGAAGTGACACCAGGCCATCACACCACATGGTGTGGAAAATCGGTTTGGGGAGTGTGAATGCTGCTGTTGCCAGCAGTCCATGGTGCTGATGGAGAGATTTATATTTGAATATGGTCAGTGTCCTCAGCCTGCAGCTGGAATGGATTATTTCCAACATTTTTTGAAAGGTCACTTGGTGCATTTCTGTGTCAGCATTGTCAAGGATTTATGGACAGCAAGAAAAGGTCAATAATGCACACAGAACGGCCTGCCAAAATGAGTTGTGATCTACTAGTGGGTAGTTGTTCTACAAAGTTCTACTAAACTAGAGCTAACATATAGAAAAATCACGTGTTATTTTACCATGCTGTGTGGCAATTTCTCAGCAAAGCTCCGGTCTCCCACTGAGCTATGAAGAAAAAAGGTGATATTAAAAGTCACAGTAGGGAAAGATTTAGTGTACATCATCTTCATAGTCTATTTTTTCTCCTGTGCTTCTCCATGCTAATGTAATATTCACTGGATTTTCATGGCTGTCCAGGGTACACATGCTAAACTGAGCTAATCAGGTATATTTGTCATTTTATATTTTTGTACTTTGGGATGCTTAACTGTGCAATATTTTCATTTAAAAAGAGGATGCCACCTATCTTTCGGCACATTAAAAAAAGTGTTACGGGTTGCCATCATGAGATTTTTTTAAAAAAACTCAGTACATCACATTTTACAACAGTAACTGACAATGGCTGCACATGAGAAACAGTGCACAGATAACCTTCCCACCATCCAGATTGCATCCAGACCATCAAATATATTAGCAATTGACTGACCTACCCTTCATTTATTTGGACCCATTTAGCTTGTGGCTCACAGTCAGAATCTACAGCTCTAGTTTGTACAGAAGAGGAGGATCTTCAGAGTCATCTGTCAACACCCAGAGTAACCCACAGAGCACAGGCCCAGAACAGCAGCATTCATGAGACATTGCTATTGCTGCCATGCTAGTGGTAGCACCATTCTCACAAGTACTGTAAAAAAAAAAACAAAAAAAAACAAAACAAAACAACAACAAAAAAAAAAACACACCAAAAAAAAACAAAAAGAAACATCAGCCCCCAAAGCAAAGACATGTGATGAGCACACAGCTACTCCCAACACACGGTCCCTTCATGTCTTGGCACAACTACCTCCTCCTAAGTTGTCATTTCCCCCTGTGAGTAGAGACAAAACCCAGATTCCTCTGTAACCCAGCCAAAAGATCCCATGGAAAACAACCAAGTATTGTTCCTTGTAGAATCCTTCACTCTTTCTCCAGGCATTTGACTGTCTTCCTCTTCAGACTTTTTCTGCTTCTCCCCACACCATCATGAAGAGTGCTCTGCTCTGAAATCTCATTTTGCCCTTGGCTGGGCTGGCTGTGCAGCTGGTTCTGCATGGCAACTTGTTCATAGCTGCAGAAAGTCACAGGCTTCCATTACATCCAAGGTCCAAATGTGAAATCTTTTCAGTACCCCGTCTGTGCCCTTTTCCCCAAAGTAACAAGCTGGTTTCAGCATCCCTACAATGTTTTGTGTCAGACGAAGATCTCTCCCTTGGTCTGCTTCTATTTTATTCTGTTACTACATAGATAACAGAAATACACCAAAACAGAAATACTAATAGAATCACTGAATAGCTTATTTTGGAAGGAACCTTAAAGATCATCTAAGCATAGGCAGCCTGATCTAGTGAGTGTCAACCCTTCCCATGGCAGGGGGTTGGAACTGGATGATCTTTAATGTCTTAAGATTAAAGATGGGTTTTTTCATTCCATATTCTCAATGACTTATTTTTACCCATTTTTATATTCTACAGACTTATCAAGGAAGTAAAATAAACTCTGGATGAGCAACCAGAAATATCCCACTTTGCTTTCATACTTCTTCTGTACTTCATCTGTACTGTCCCTCTAGCATGTTGAAATATTACAGACCACCTTGAAAAAGTCACAAAGTGAAAATGCACTATATACCAAAACCAGACTGCCATGATTTCTTTAGATTTTGAGACAGTAAGTCTGAGTCTAGAGAGAGCATTTTTGTCTCAGAAGGGACTTAAGACACTGTTTTGAATGGTCAGAAAAGAAATCACCTGGGTTATGCTGTTCACTATGTCCAATTAGGTATGCTTTACCTAACATTAGCGTATAATCAGTAAATATTAAGATGTTATAATTACAAAATAAACAAGAGAGTTAGGCAAAGCAGATTATAATAACACAAAGAGAATAGATAGGATGCTTACCCATATCCTGGGCTCGCTTATAAAACTCTCACAGAGTGGATCTCCAGAAGAAATCCTTCCACACTGGCAGTCAGCTCTTAAATGGCTCTAGGAGAGATGGAGCAAGGCTTCACCCCTTCCGGCAGCACAGGTGAATTGCCTTCATCTATGCTACTGTGGCTGACTCATTGCTTGTCTCAGGTGATCAGAGGTTCAGGCCATGATTCAGCAGTTCCCATACACTTAGAAGTACAGTAAGGAGACTCACTGTGGTATTGCTGTGGTTGTGCATCAAGCAACAGCAAAACAAAGAAAATAACCATAGAGGAAACAGTTTACTTTAAATCTCAACAAGGTACTTCATTTTTAGTTCTTGTTCATCACTGGGATTCATTCCACTTTTAATGAAACAGAATTTCTCAGTCATATCTCCACATTACATTTCCATTTTTCATTAAAGTAGAGCCAGAAAAGCACTTAAGCACATGCTTAAAACTTCAAAATACATTCTGAATGTATTGCCTAATTCCAGTGGTATTTTTGTTCGCTGGGGGTCTTCACAAGTTCAGACTAATACTAGAAATTGGCTTTGATTTAGATAAAAGCATTCTTGTCCTAAATGAGGTCAAATACAATGAGGCCAAAATGTGAAACCTTCACATATGCTGGAGAAGACAGACGCTATCATTCTTCCCTACACTCATGCCATTAAAACGTTGGCCGGTTAGAAACAATATGAAGAAAAATAACTGTATCCTCTAGATTTCAAGCTGCAGACAGCTGACTCACTTGCTGGGCAATGGGCAAAGACAAATCAGATGTTACCACCAAGGGCAATAACTACTTTCAGCAGGGTAACTTTGCTTTCCAAAATAAGCCTATTAGACCCTGAAATCGGCAGTCTAGCAGTCCTCTTATCCATTTTCTTAGAACAGCTCTGAGTCTATATTGTCATTACTGGCTTTCTTTAACCAAAGAATGAGCATTTTAAACTGCAGGATGCCCTATGCCTTGACACACAACTGCAGGATTTCCCAAGTGTTTCACAAAACACTGATCCAATTCTTAATCCAGTTTCAAAATAGTATTTTCTTCGGTAGTCTTTATAAGAAAACAGGAGCAGTCTATTTTAATACAAAGTAACTCAGACCTTTAAAGGGATTCAAGCTGCTCTTTATGTCTTCCAGAAAGCCCTGCTCTGAATCACATGCTCCCTCGTCTGCTCCTTATTCTCACCTATTCTCCTTCTTTCACCTGGGGAGTTAGGTAATGTCTGGCTCAAATACAGTAGGGCCTCCTCCTCTTTTAAAGGGCCATCCTATTCTAGAACAACATTGTTTATGGATTCCATATGGTCTATCATTAGTGTTATCCTTGATTCTCTGTCTCTCACTTTCCTCTTGTGCAATAAAAGAGATGAAGTAATACACTGTAAAAGAATGTGTTTGCAAGATAGAATGGACATCTGCCTCTCTCCTTTAGAGACTGCTGTGAGAATACAGTTGCTACCTATTTTGCCAATTTGACCCCAACATGTCTAGGGCCTCTCTAGAGCAATTGTGCATGAACACATCAATCTGTTCATGAGCAATAGCTTTGCATCTGAGATGGCCATTGATTTTAGGTTTTTGTACTGTTACTGGCATACTATTTCTTAAAGCTCAGCCAATTATTGCATTGCAACAAAAGATATTAAGCACCTTATACGGAAGCTGTGACCTGATCTTTCTGGAACTTTTTTTTGTTTTTTTTTTTCCCCCATTCTTCCTGTGTGCCAGCAAGTCCTGCACATGTGGGCAGGGCCAGGAATAAGTCATGTTTCTGCTTATAGAATTGAAGACAAAATTTTCCATACATCTATAACGAAAATAAAATAAAATAGATTCCAACTCAACCACCTAACTTGCTTCAGATCTGTCTTTTACTGCTTAAAAATTAGTAAGAATAATTTCATCAATTAAAAACACCTGCTATTTATGACAACTTTACAATATATTAAGAATCAGTGACTGCAGTAGATATAATTTAATGGTCAAAAAAGTTAATTTTGCTGTTTCTTTTGTTTTTATACCACCTTATATCAGGAATTTCTTTGTTTGATTTTCTTCACTCAGTTTGCTGCAATAACATGCAGAGGTGGATGGCTTTTGATTATAATGGAGGCAGCCTCCCATCTACACTGGTGCAGCTGAGATAAGAATTGGGAACAAGGGCTGCAGAACTGGTCTTTAACTTGCTCCTTTTCAATCTTAACAGTATTTGGAAGTCTGTTCATTTGTTTCATTTTGTCATCTTCTAGTTGTAAGGCCATTGTTAAAAAAAAATGGACAGTATGTCTTATCATCACAAAGGAATTTATGTAAAAATATAAATAATTATAGAATCATGGGTTGGAAGGGACCTTTGGGATCACCTAGTTCCAACCCCCCTGCTGTAGGCAGGGACATCTCCCACTAGATCAAATTGCTCAAAGCCTTATCCAGCCTGGCCTTGAATGTCTCCAGGGTGGGGGCATTCACAGTGTCTTAGGGCAACCTATTCCAGAGTCTTAACACCCTCAAAGTAAAGAATTTCTGCCTAATATCTAGTCTAAACCTATCTTCTTCTAGTTTAAAGCCAGTTCCCCTCATCTTGTTGTTACCTGCACTAATAAAAAGTCCCTCTCCAGCTTTCCTGTAGGTCCTCTTCAGATACTGCCTTGTGGTCCCCTGGTTCCTTCTCTTTTGCAGGCCAAAGAGTCCCAGCTCTCTCAGCCTATCCTTATAGGGGAGGTGACTTAAACCCTCTAATCATATTTGTGGCTCTCCTCTGGGCCTTCTCCAACATCTCAATGTCCTTCTCATGTTATGGGGCTCAGAATTAGACACAGTATTCCAGGTGGAGTCTCATAAGAGCAGAGTAGAGGGGCAGAATCACTTCTTTTGACTTACTGGTCATGCTTCTCTTGATGCAACGACCCAGGATATAGTTGGCCTTCTGGACTGTTAGCACACACTGCTGAATAATGTTGAGTCTTTCATGAACCAGCATTCTTAAATTCTTCTCCTCAGGGATGCTCTCAAGCCATCCTCTGCACAGCCTGTATTTGTGCTTGAGATTTCCCCAACTCAGGTGCAGGACCCTGAATCACAGAATGGCCTGGGTTGGAAGGGACCTCAAGGATCATGAATCTCCAAGCCCCTGCCACAGGCAGGGCCACCAACCTGCACATTTAATACTAGACCAGGCTGCCCAGGGCCCCATCCAGTCTGGCCTTGAACACCACTAGGGATGGGACATCTGCAACCTCTCTGGGCAGCCTGTTCCAGCACCTCACCACTCTCTCTGTAAAGAACTTCCTCCTAACATCCAACCTAAATCTTCCCTCCCTCAACTTAAAACCACTTCCCCTTGTCTTCCTGTTATCTACCCTTTCAAAGAGTTGACTCCCCTCCTGTTTATATGTTCCCTTTCGGTACTGAAAGGCTGCAATTAGGTCCCCTGCAGCCTTCTCTTCTCCAGGCTGAACAAGCCCAGCTCCCTCAGCCTGTCCTCATAGAGGAGGTGCTCCAGTCCTCTGATCATCTTTGTGGCTCTCCTCTGGACCATCCCCAACAGCTCTCTGTCTTTTTTGTATTCAGGCTCCAGACCTGGACACGGTACTCCAGATGGGGCCTCACAAGAGCAGAGTAGACAGGAACAATCATCTCCCTGTCCCTGCTGCCCACCCCTCTTCTGATGGAGCCCAGGATACCATTTGCTTTCCAAGCTGCAAGAGCACACTGCTGGCTCATGTTAAGTTTTTCATCCATCAGGACACCCAAGTTCTTCTCTGCAGGGCTGCCATCAAGGTCTGCTCCTTCCAATCTGTATAGATACCTGGGATTTCTCTGGCCCAAGTGCAAAATCTTGCAAAATTTTCAAAAGTTATCATCAACGCATTCCAGAAATCTCTTTTATTGCTGTTGCTCTGTTTTGTTCTTCCAACAGACATCAAGGTAGTTGAAGTTTTCCATGAGGACCATATTTAGTGAACAAGAAGCTGTTTCTGTCTCTTTATAGAGGGCCTCATCCACTCAGTCTTCCTGATGGGGTAGCCTGCAGCAGACTCTCCTTATGATATCTCCCTCCCCTACCTTCTCTTTAAACCAATCCATAAGCTTTCTGTCAGCTCCTCATCCATCCACAGGTGCAGCTCTATGGACTCCAGCTGATTGCTAATGTAGAGGTCAACGCAGTCTCCCTTTTCCCTGCCTGTCTTTCATGAAGAGTTTATACCCATCTACTCCTACATTCCAGACACGAGAGCCATCCTACAATGTTCCACCAGCCATGAGAGCCATCCCATCACCTCTCAATAATCCAAAGCATCTATCTCTCTGGATTATTTGAGAATAGCCTTTTATTAATAAAGAGATCAACAATATGCTTTAACAGAACCTGCAGCATAGGCTCTGACTGAAAGAGAAATTATTATTTATCTTCTCTTTATTTCATAAGTAATCAGACTTGAATGCTGGTCTCCTTTTGCTACTTCCCAGACATGAAACAAAGATGATAAAAATGCTGAATCTGTTATTTCTTCCTTTCTGAAGACCTGGTGTTTCACTTGTTGCTCAGAGAAACACAATTGCTAGAGTCAGTGAAATATTTTGGGAGTGAAGCATGGAGTGGTGTGTACAGGTGTTACAGCACTAAAATTACTTATCCTGTGCAAGAGATAGCCAATCAGCCAATACAAATAGACAAAAGCATACAAGGTACCAGCAAGCAAGCTAAATCTTTCTTTTTAAAGTTAAAGGAAGACAGGTATCTGCCTTGCTTCCAACTTCACTTCATGATCTTGTGTCTATCCTTCTACACACAATCTTCAGCTAGAAATATACTTATTTTGTAATTCTTCATGCCACATTTTTATTACAAGCTCCATTTTTTTTCCCTCTGACTTTTGAAATCTTATAATCTGTATTTAACTACAGGGTCAGAAAATCGTAAAATCCATGCAATACATGGCAGAACCATCCAGCTGCTTCAAACTAGCCAACACAGTGACAAATACAGCAGCCAAAGAACCCATACCCATTCTGCAAGAGTTGGAGGTGCAAAAGAGGCAAAGCAGGAAGCCCTTAAGCCCTAAAGAAAAAGCACAAGAGCTATATGTAGAATACAGTGCATTGGAATAAACACTGAAGATCTTAACTCAGACACACTCACATAATCATTGCAAAACTTTGGGTCACCTCAGGTGCTTGTTATTATTTTAATATTGTCTCTGACAGAAGTGAATGCAAAATGTTTGAAAACCCATGTGTATAATGTACATACACTGAAATATAGCTGAACCTCTATGCTTGCAAGGATCTGCTCATCATTACTTTGGGACTGATTTTTGGACACTGCTTTATACACAGCTTCATTTAAGCTAGATACTGGTAAGGATCTCTTTTCTCTAGTGTACACAGTGCAGTGTAATTTATAGTATCATGCAGATGTTGGATCATTTGAATCTCCATTCTGTTGCACATAATTTATATTGTCTGTGGCAAATAAAATGATAAGTACAAACCATATTGAATTCATCACTGTGAATTTGCATGCTTTCTCCTTGTTCTTCTTCACCTCACGGTATTTATGCTTGCTCTTTTTTGGTAGTAACGCCTGATATCACAGTGAATATCCTCTACAGTTTTGTTTAGATATTAAAACTAGATGTTCCATACAAATTATGTTTCTACATACACTATTACCCCAAATAACTCCCAAGCAACACTGAAATAATCTGCTGATCTGAAAGAGTATAGTAAAAGTAAGGGAAGTGATAATAAGGCACATAAAATATTTTCTCTTGTTCGCAGTCCTGACACAGATGATTTCTTTTAAAAAGATGAATCAGTTTAAAATTCAGTATTAATCCTTTTTGTTTGTTTGTTTGTTTGTTTGTTTTTGTCTGCAACACTTTTATTTGGATCTTCTTTGAAAACATTTTCACATGAGCTCTGGTACAAGGTAAAGGACAGCTTAGCATATGCACAGAGCCAGATTCTTATCCTTTGGGGTTCTTAGACCTCAAAAGATCCTCAAAATGTTTCACCATGTTGACAAATTATTCTCTGGCATTTAAAAATGGAAATGCAGTAGATATTTATTTATTTTCTAATCAGTTTTTCATTACTTTCTGATCAAATATGGGAAATGTTTAAAGTAATTTCTAATGTTATATGGATATCTGCATTTTGCTACTGTTAGTGAAGCCATTATCTATTCATGCACAGTCTAATAAAATAAATAAACAACTACCGAGAGAATTCAGTGTTACTGCTTGAAACAATGAAAACATTAACAAGATCATAATGAAAAGCTTCTTTTGCTATATTACAACTTGTCAAAAAGTCAGGTGAAGAAATGTCTGTTTAAAGAACAGAAGAAGAAAAGAGAACCTCAAACCTTTTTAAATTCTGATCAGAAAAAAAAAAATTGATACAGTATGTTAATCAAACATTATTTATTAATATGCAGGATCTGTGATGCACTAACATGGGAGTTGAGGCAGTTGTTCAAGCAACTGAAGTCTCTACAAACCTCCCTTTCCCAGAAGGATGAGGCCAGGCAGGAGTGTTAAATGTGTGCACAGCCGCCATCTCCAAGAAGTCTCTAAAGCAAACACCAAAACTCCTTGGTGAAGGCAATTGCAGCCTCAATACTATCAACTGACACTTGTGTGCAGTGACCCTCTCAGGTCTCAGAAATGGTCTTTTCAGATTCCAGGTCTTGTGGTATTGATTTCAATCAACAGCTTTTCCTAAGAGCCCCATTTCAGAACAGCTCTGTCAGAATTTCTGTTGTCTATGCCAAGTTTTATCTCAGGGTTTTCATTCAGATTTTATATCACTCAGCTATATAACAGGAGAAGGTTTTGTGTGTGCACTTGTTTCCCTACACGTTTTTTTTTAATTGTGTTTGTTTCAGGAGTAAATCTCCCTATTTACTTACACTTTCTCTTACCTATTGATGGAGGCATGTAGAGCCTCTTCAAGCATTCTTTTAAAAATGATTTTACATTTTTGTTCATGCTTTAGTGAGAAGAAAGTACTGGCTTCATTAGAGCCAGCATTTTACCCCTTGCCTTTGCACACTGGAGGTAGCCCTCAGTAGGCCATCTTATTGTTCCAAGGCCCCTGCTCCCCTTGCATCTACCTCAGCATCAACAACTGCAGGAGTGCATGGGGCAGAAAGCAAGAAGCCATGCAGCAGGTTGCACCTCGCCCCTTGTCTCCACGGCACAGCATAAAGCCTGTGCAGAGAGAGGCAGCCGGCCAAGTCACCTCAGGCGTCTGCACTGCCTAATCCCTGTAGCTCTTGGCATAAATGAGAGCAGTCAAAAGGGTTTTTTGATGGTTAAGAAGGGGGAAAGGGTGGTTTCAGACAGTAAAATGTTTCAACGTTTTTCTTTTTTCTGTTGTGTTTTGTTGTTTCTTTTTTTAAATGAAGAAAGCTATCAGGAAATCCTCAGCAGAAACTGAGAATGGGTTCCTGATGGCTGGATGGATTTTGCCAAAATCCATTTTAAGGTTTACTTTGAGTAAGCTCAAATCAGGTTGCCATATGGAATTACTCCATGCAGCAGTCTGACCCAGAGCAAGGCTGAACAAAGCTTAGATTATTTACTAAACTCCTAAACCACTGGCTGTTTTGCATCTCTCCCACACTGAATCTAATTCCAAAAGTAAATAAGCATGCATTAAGTTAAAAAAACACATTAACAAATAGGCCAAATAGTCCTACACAAGGTAGGCTATTGATGATACACAAAGCACAACAAAGCGCAACCGTGGGTCAGCATTCATGCCTCAGACTGTCTCAAAGCTTTCTGGCACCTGCACTTTAGCATGTTTACTGCTGTAGCCAGGAAGATTGATCACAGGAAGCCAAAGCTGTTCAGTTAAAAAAATAAGAATCAGCTGTTTTCTATGAGCAGACTGTCAGATAACCAGCCTAATGAAACCGTGGGCATTTCTCTTGAGCTCAAGAAATATTCATGTTGGAGAGGATACTGGAGCCATTCTAATACTTTACAGTTGTTCTGGAGGTTAAATAGAAAGCGGCACAGAAGAAAGGATCTGCCTTTGTGATTAAAGAAAAGGCAGAAACATAACATCAAAATGCACAGCTTTGCCCTTGACTAAAATAGTCATAACACTAATGCTATATTTTTCACCTCGCTGATGCATTCCAAATTAAAAACACATAGGATACCTCTCACAGGCATTTGTAAAAGAAATAAAAAATGCCACAACTGTCTTGCAGAGAACCCAGACAGACAAGACACGGTCCTGCTTTTGTAAAAATAAATCATAACTTGATGAAATATCTTGTGCCAGAATCAGATATAGGAAGCTTCAAATGAAAAATAGATTTGGTTCGTGTTATGACTACATAAGAAGTTTGCAGTTTCAGCCCTCCCTGCCCTGGGCACCAAATGGACGTGAAGGTGAAAGGAAAGCAGCAAAAGGCTCAGCACACACAAATACTGGTGTCCTTCTATAGGGCACATCGCCAACCAGGAAAACACTGACCCTCATGGATAGGATTTTGGCTGGCTTGTACCCTCAAACATGGTGCCACCAGTTGCCCCACTGTCAGTGCCCAAGCACACTTTGGTACAAAACTCACCTTGTCTGTCTGCATACAAGCAGGACTCCACTGGACAAGCATTCACTCTGTTATGATGAAAATAGTCCATTGGACCTTCACTCCATTTTCCAGACAAAAAGTGTCAAAGTGCCATTGTGGGAGACAAAGCATAGTGTCACATCTTCCGCTGCCTCCTTCCTTATATTTATCATTTGCAAAAATAATAGTACAGGAGAAAGGCAGCAGCCTAACCTGCTATACTCTGCTGTACCTCACAGAATCAACCATGCTAATGTAAATAAATGACTTTTAATGGCAGTGAGATGCTCACCACTGTTCCAGACCCTTTGCATTGCTCTCTGCATGCCAGGAGGGCAACCGGTTTATAACCACCTCAAGCTTCAAGCAACCGGTTTATAACCACCTCAAGCTTCAAAGGAGATAAAAGAAGTCACAGAAACATTCCAGTCTGCCCTTTGAAACTGAATTAAATGATCTCTGGTACTGCCCCTCAAGGGGAAAGAGGAAGTGTCGAACTTAAAAAAGAACCTTCAGCTTGCTTTGCTGTTTCATCATGTTTCTCATTTTCGGAAGCAAAACAAAGCCAAACATAACTAAAAATAAGCAAATGTAACTCATTTAATAATGTACAAATTTATTTGGTATAATTTCCAGCTTTGGTATAGTTACCAAGAATGTCATACTGATAATACTAGAAATATTGCTGGGAGTGAAATATGGCTGCTATATGAGGTACACTGCCTGATACACTGGGTACCAAATAATGGGGCTGTATCCTGTTGAAAGATTAGAGTAGGCTGATCCTGTTTGGTTTTTATTTGCCACATCCAAGTTTCTGATATCTATTTAATATTAATATTATTTTAATGTAGACTTTTCTTTTTTTAGTTTATAGATGAAAAAGAGTAACAAATGTTGATAATGATAAAATGGACAAAGCCGATGATGTCTCATGATAATAATAAGGAACAAATGAATAATAATGAGACAAATATTAAGAATGAATATTTAAGTGTTTGCATATAATTTAGTACACATAAAAATGAGATTTTTAAGTTTTTGCTGTTATTTTTCAATTCAGACATAGATCTTCTTGTTTCAGTGTTCATCTTTATTTTCTATTTGTAAACCAAGAGTGACTACATTTTGCAGTGCAGCAAAAGTAACGTGTACTTTATATGCTGAAGGCATCTATCATCTTTTGTCTGTTGCTTTTCTGAAAAGTTCATCACCTCTATTACCACAACCAATAGCATTCTCATAGCAGAACTAATGCTTGTGAGAAAGAGCTTGCACAGTCCTCAGTGCTGTGTTTACACCAGCTGCATAAAGAAGAGAAAGGGAAGGAACAGTGCCAGTGATGGAAACTGTTGCCAAATAACAATTTTCATCATGAAAAGGGAACTTGATTTTCAAGATCAACAGAGGAAGCTTGCTGGGCAAGCTGGATCACAGGATTTGACAAGTCATACATCAGGCCAGGGTTTGGGCAGGAGGAAGAAGAGTGAAATGGGAAGTATACTGCCTCAGGGAGCCAAAATGAGAGGACGGTCAGAGAAAGGCCACAACAGACTACAGGCAGAATGAGAGAGTGGCTGCGAGGGTGAGCACTGCTTGATGCTGGTCACACCCAGCTGTCATCATGTATGCATACCATTGCACCTGTCTTCTGACCACACTGGCACATGTGTCCTGAAGACCGCATTTGGGGAGCCAAGATCATTCGATGCAGTGTCTAGAAGCTAGGATTCAGGCAGCCCTGAATTTCTTTCTCATCCTGTTCTACTGATCAAGTGGCTTCCCATCAGATTTTTGGAGATGGTGAAGCATGCAGCAAGCTCCAATAGGGCGCATGCTGTTCAGAGCACTCTCCTTTAGCTCCAGTCAAAAGTCCATGGTGCTTCAGAAAGACAGTACTAGTCTTTGCCTGTGAAACTAGGCAGACTATTAGAACATGCAAATGTTGTGTGCACGCCTAGTGAAATTTCTACTAACATTAACATCCATGAAGAGAGCATGCAGTCTTTTGGGCTTTGTGCTGGAGTGGATAGCCCTTTTTAATTCACACAGTCATAGCGTCACTGGGCTGCAGAGCAGCAGGCTATTTGTGACCTCCTGAAAGTCAAAGATGTATCAAATGAAACTGCTGATGCTGAAGCCTCTGATGGCCACCATATGGGGATAGAGGAAGTTCCTGATGGTATCACACACTTTTATTACAATGGCTATGACAGCAGATTTCCTCAGTGTGAAGCAATTTGCCAATGAATATCAGAGCTGAGACTGAACAAAGGCTAGTGGGTAATGAGAAAATTTATGCCCTAAAAGAGTGACTGAAGAGCAACTATAGATGTTGATGGACTTTCAACACACAAGTACACACAAGGGAGGGGAGGGGAGGGGAGGCGAGGTGGAAGGAAGGAAAGGTAAAAAGGAAAGGGGAAGGGGAAGGGGAAGGGGAAGGGGAAGGGGAAGGGGAAGGGGAAGGGAAAGGGAAAGGGAAAGGGAAAGGGAAAGGGAAAGGGAAAGGGAAAGGGAAAGGGAAAGGGAAAGGGAAAGGGAAAGGGAAAGGGAAAGGGAAAGGGAAAGGAACATGTGTTTTGCATTGTTTGGGAAAAGATTATACCATTTCCTGCCTGCACAAAGAATCAAGGCCAAATTCAGGCCAAAGAGAGGGAAGCTGCCTAAACTATCCGATAGGAAATACTTAAAGCATGAAAGCAGTTAAACATCTAACACTACACTGTAAAATACTACCAAATCTGAGGAGCATCTCTGAGAACTGAGTGCTTGTGTACTTGCAGTGACACCTGTGACAGTGACACAGTGTGACTTGACACAGTGACAGTACTTGCATCTTCTCTTTTTGAAATTAATTTACCTTAGACTACAAACTGCTTCTTCTATGTACCTCATCCCTATCCCCATTGCTTTTAGTTTTCAACCTGAGTCTTGTGAATAGAAAATATGCGATCAAGTACTTCCTCACCTGGAAAGCTGCTTTCTAACTCAGCTGCAGAACCAGGCTTTCACTGCCCCCTGGCACCATCAATCTCATATTTGCTCACCACCAGGAATGAGTTTCAGTGAGAGAGACTGAAAGGATAGGGAGTGATGGCTCAGAGACCGGCTTAGAAAGCGAACAGCAGGTTACGTTACTGTGACTTGAATGAAGTGTACAGATATGTGAAGCCAAGAAGTAGCCAACTAGGGCTTGAATGCAATTTTGTGTAACTTCTCATCCATTCCTTTGTCACAACACAGCAAACTGAGGCATGGTGGTGGTGTGAGGCTTCAAGGAGCGGAGTAGAGTGTTCAAGGAGAAGACAGTTAATCTTGAGATAGCCCTTGTGAGTTGGCTTTTCCTAACAGAGTAATACCTGAGCAGATTCAGATATCTTTCCTAAATAAGGTAACAGTATATTATCTGTATTCCTTCGTACCTTGATAAACTGCATTCAAGATTCAAAGTTTACATTAGGACTGACAGGTATAAAAAAAATGACTTTTCCCACACACCCTCCCAAGTCTGAAAAATAGTCTCATTAATTAAAACTAATGCCTGAATATTTATCCTCTATGAGACAATTATTAATTTAAAAATGCAGAAAAACAGACAAAAATTGCATATTGGCAGCTATATTTTAAACCAAAAAAATCTTCACATAATAAATACATCTTATGCACATTAACTTCAAATTTACTTCAGAAAGTTATTTACAATATAAATAATTATAAATGGGAACACTTTGCAAGATATTGTTGACAAAGCTAAATTGTGTTTCCTACATTACATTCCAAAGGAAATCTTCCAATTACAGATGTTATGCTACAATGTCACTAGACCCTATACATTGCAAGGCATGGTATTTAAAATGCTGGCAATCTGTGTTTTTTTTCCAAAAGTATAACTCATTGGTTTAAAGCAAACATGAAATATTTCAGTATGTCTCAAGTGCTTTTTTTTTTTTCTTTTTGCTAGATTAGCATATTTTATGCATTGAAATATTTACCTCGGGAAAAAGTTTCAGTGCCTTAAAAGAACATTTCCTAATAGATTTTATTTCCTTTAAATGCAAAAGTGCATATGTTTTAAATGGTGTAAGCAAGACTGTTTCTTGCGTTTCCAAACTTCCCACTATATTGGCATCTGGAAAAAAAATCACATGCAATTCAAATTGCAATAAATAAACATCTTTAAAAGCTGCATTTTGAATCCTAGAACAACAGGAAATCTTTATAATTCCATATGAGAAGGGAGTTACTGAATCTGATCAGAAGAAAGGTTTGCTTCTGCCTGTATTTGATCTTTCTTTTCAAATGCAGTTTCATAGATGGAGTCATAAATTACCTCTTTTCAGAAAAGGATGCATTCCTAGCAACTTGGAGCCAGATTTATCCACAGGACTCTTGTACAAATATGCTAAATGCCACTGTGAAGTTAACCTCACATAATTTCTTCATTAATAAATGCTCCAAGGAAACGTGAAATGGAGTCACACTAGTGCTCGCATCATTCCAAACAGAAGACTGTATCAGCTTTTAGCCTTCAGAATAACAGCTTGGTAAAAACACTTTGCTAAACACTCAACTACTCCTCTAGCAGGCTATATCAACACCGTACCATTGGATTACAGAAAAAAAATGTGGCTTTTTTTGCTTCAGGTTTGGCTTGGCTTTTTTGTTGTTTTGCTTTGTTTTTGCTTCTCAGTGCATATGGCCAGAATATTTAACCACCAATATTACCTGCATATAAAAGAGGTCCTCTTTCACATTGTGAAGGTGTCTGAAGCTAATCCAGTATACCTACAGAAAAGGTTGTTCATCCACCATTGATCCTGACAACAATGCCTGCACTGCCTTTAGCCCCTTAGGTGTTTCAACTAAATTTGCAACTCATGGAAATACCAGAACCTGAATTGTTGGTATTAACTACAGCCACATTAGGAAAGACATAGGCAGGTCACATTGCAAGACATGATTCTGCAGAAGGTCTAAAACTCAAGCATACACCTCAGATTTGTTCCTCAACAGAAAGGCTAACTGGCCTTCACAACACCCAGTCTGGTTTTCTGGAGTGCCTGCTCCTTTTCTGAAAATACTTTTTTTCCCCCCAGTTCACTCAGGATGTTCACATAATTGAACATATGGTAGTTAATATATTTAGGAACATTAATGAATAAATGCTGCAAGTCCAGAAACAAAAACAAGATTCAGATAAAAGTGATTAAGAATGTTAGAAAGAAAAGAGTTTCAGTGTGGCAGTACTGTGTGGATACATCAGCAAAGCCTTTTGAATCTTAAGGAAATACATCTGAGCCTCTTCCATGCAGAGATGCGCTTGTTTTCAAAGCACATACAAATAAACTCTATCACAGAACCATAGCCATTACAGCCATCACCTTTCATTGTTTCCATACTCATATTTTGAGATTCAAAACAAACAAACAAAAACACAAACCTGTTGCCAGCTCACAGGAAGTCAACATTTTTGGCCCTTACACATATTAAGTAGTACCTTACTCCACAGATATTCCCATTACAGTCAATGGGACAAGTTGCTGAGTAAGGTTCGTTTTCTAACTAAAGAATTGTTGTGCAAATTTGTTCACAGTTGCATTCTGGGAGTGTAATTTTAAAGAATAAAATTAGGGAGGTTTTTTCCACTTTAAAAAAGATACACCAAAGTCATAATGCACCATCCACTGATGTCAGTAAGAAATTTTTTAAGAGAGCTGTCATCACTTCTCTGTTGGAGTAGCTACAAAATATTAATTTGATGTAAATAGCAAAGCACTTTTATGTTAGAGAAATGACACAGCACATCAATTTTTATTTTTTCTTTTTCAATTCACAACCTACATATCTGCTTTAAAGTGATAACCTTTAGTTAATGTGATAAATTTTATGTATTTGGTACAAAAACTGCATTTTTCAATTTTCTGAAATATTCCATTTGATTTAGAAAAGAAAGGGGGCAAAAAAGCTATATCTCTAAAGGATACTAATGAAAATTCAAATTAAATAAATACGCTGTGGAAAAGGTAAGCTTTATACCATATTTAAAAGTATATGTTATATGAGCTGCAGTGATATTATATGCTATAATTAAGGTTGCAAATTTGCACAAGTAGCATGTAGCATGCAGAGTCTATGTTTACAACATTCAATGCTTTCTGTCAATTCAGAAGAAATTCCTGGCTATCTAAAGCAGCAGAATAGCAAAGTAGCTAACAAAAGGCATCTACTGAAGTGCTGAGGAGGAACAGTTGCTGAAACTCCAGGAGGGAACTGAGCATCAGCCTATGCCTGTAGCAGAACACAGCTGCAGAAACAGACTCTTCTACCTCTCTACTGATATATCAGGTATCCTAGTTACTACAGTGCATTTTGTTGCATTTATCACTGTAGTGGACTGGTACTGTTGAAAATAGGAGAAGTAACAACAGTTTTGAAGTTTTTATTTTGAACTTAAATGACAGTGGGGATTTTTTTTATTGCACAGCACACTGGCTTTTTCCTAGATGAAATTGTACAGATAGAAATATTCTATATTGTGCCTGCCTGCTTTATAAGTCTTCTGTTTTTCCAAAGTGCCTATCAGAATGCCCAAACTATCTTCTACTGACTACTTGTGGCCATTAGACCATTAGACAAGCTGATCTCAAAAACCCTATTGCCTTCTAATTAAAAGTTTGATAACAAGGGTGCTTGATGACCCTAAAATACTTTAGTGCTGACGGAATCCCACTCATCTAAACAGTTTAGGAAATTCCTCAGTAATACGAAATAATATTGATAGTTAGACTTCTTTTTATATGTATTAGTAAGGATAATACGATACCGTGTACCTCTACTCTAATTTGCTTTGCAAATTGTATTTTAATACTGTACAAGGAGACTCCAAATACAAGTTTATCCATATTATTCTTATGAATAAGTGAAATAAAGATTTATCCAGAGCTGGATTTATCAAAAATACTTTGTTGTTACTATGCTTTTGGAAGATATACAATTGTTGGGCTGAAAGAAGTCCATTTTGATCCATTCCTACCTCTGAGTTATGGGTTGTCAATGTTTTTCTCCCCTTCAATTATTTGCTTTGCTTTTATCTTAAAACAAACAAACAAACAAAAATCTCTAGACCTTTGTTATTCATTTGGCAGTTAGTCAAATACATTTCTTGCCAAATCATTTTGTTCTCATTTTACTTTGGCTAACATTCAATGCCCTCTCTCATTTCTGTCACTAGTTCAAATAGTTTTAGAGCATTATTTATCTCTCTTCTGTGCAGAGCTTGGTAAACACCAGTGACATTACCCCATACTTTTTTCCATTACAAAGATGACAGACCCAGTTTATTTAAAGTTTTTATTAGATCTTTCAGTCTCTTTATCTTTTTGCTGAGCTCTGCTCCACCTTTTCTATTATGGGCTTTAGATAATAAAAAACAGACTGTTGCTCTTCCTTGTGTTCAACGTACATTTCACCAGGAGTGATCACACTGCAGTCAATAGAGATTGCTTATGGAGTAAGGTACTACTCAATTCAAGATTCACAATCTGCCTTGGAGTGATCAGAACTATACACAATATTCCACATTCAGAGAGTTAATTTCCTCTACTTTCAAGTACATCTATACTTACGTGGCTTACAATGTTATTATTTAGCTTTTGCTTCTCATTAATTTTATTTGAAAATAGATATTTTTAACCCACCCATAGCATGCTGCTTTATATTTAGTTCCACTGATGACTCAATCCCATATGTTGAAATTCTTCATGGGTACAAATGAAGCTTGACTTAGTGCTAATCTCATTTTTGTAACCACCTCAAGTCCTCTTACCTTCATTTTGATATAATAAGGAGTGCTGGTCCTGTTCCTGTTGCAGTCAACTTTGAGATGTCTTGTAAATGCCATAAAAAGAAGCACAGGTCTAATATTCTTGCCTACAAATAACTTAGTTTACTTTTTTAGCATATTTTTTTTTATTGAATCTTTTCTAATCAGTTAGTGACTCTTTGTTCATGAGATTATTAAAAATCACAGAAATTTTTTCTGCCTCTTTTGATATCTTCTATAACTCCAGGACAGGCCACGATAATATCAATATTTGTAACGCAGTTGAAATTTTTGGAACCCCAGTTTCCCTCAGTAATTTTTTTCCTTATATATGACTGATTTTGGTATTCCTAATACGTTCATATATCCTTTTTTTCTTTTTTTTTTTTCTTTTTTCTTTTTTGCTGTAATGAAGAAAACAATGTATATTACTTTTTCAAAGCCATACCAATTACTCCTCTTTATGTCAGAATACTTATAACCTTCTATGCTTTCTTAATTTGCTACAACACTTGTATAAAATTAGGACAAACCTCCATGATGTTTTTATCTATTCCTGCCATGTTCTTATAGCTGTGCAGTTGCTTTTGTATTTTACAGAAAAATTTCTTATTCTATTGAGTTTCTTTTGTGTTTTGATTTGATTCTTCATTATTTGGCAATTTTTAAGCACTTTTTCTTATGCTGTAAATATTACTGAATGTCATACATAGCCACAGGGTTAAATGTGTGTATCTTTGACCACTCCTACATCCAGTCTATTCTCTCTGTTTCTCCCAAGGATTTTTTTCCATTTCACACCACTTCCCCCTTTTTGCAACCTTTCAAAAATGAGGGCAATCTCCCATCTCTCCATCAAGACAAACATTTCTCAAAACTACGCTGAGAAAGACCCTCTTTCTTTCTTTTAAATACACTCATAGTATTTGATTATTCTAATTATGAGGATACTGCTCATTTGACTCCTTTCAAATCAAGTGTATGTAAATAACTATGCATGTGAGTACACAAGAAAATAACAAGTCTGAGTTCTTTCTCCCCTTTTTGATTTTGTATTGGTTGGCCATGGATGTTTTATACCATGGAGCAGCATAACACCCTTGGCCTTTAGGGAATAAAAAGATAGCCAGAAATACACATTTTGATGTGTATTTTACAGGATCACATTCCAACTTTCTGTGATAGTGCATAGCAGTTTTGTTATCTGGGATGTGTGGAACAGACACGGTTCAGAAGGTCTGCTCTGGGCAGCAATTCCAAAACAACCCCTCTTGTACAGTGCATGTAAATGACTCTGCTAGCCTGCCCAGGTTCTCCCTACCTAGATCTCTTCCATATTTTATACCTCAAATGGCACCAACTTTGAGTTTAGCTCCATTCCCTCTAACCCTGCATGCCAGTGCATTTTTATGTTTTAAAAGTAACATTTGTTAACTAACTCGTCTTCCCAAACCTTAGGTTAGTCTCTCTAGTGCACTGTGATATATCAAATGCTGGTAATGACAAGGGCATGAAAACATATTATATCTTCCAATTAGATCTCTAAGGTTACTTTTTAAAGCACAAAAGTTTCTAGAAAAAAGTGTCAGCTTCCATTGGTTATTATAACAGATGTCCCTTTGTGTCCTGCAGCTGGATCTTGCTGCATCCTTAAGTGAGAAGTCACATCAAAGTGTGATCCATTGCAGCCTAGTGAATAGTTTCTAATGGTTTCAGTGTCATATAGATGCTCCAGGGCATACCCAGTTAATGTGTAAGCATGTTTATCAAAGTACTGCCTGTGGGAGTTGTAATAATTGGGAGAAGCTGCTGGATGATCACCTGGAGTTTGATGAGGGGACATGTCTGTATTCAGGTAGTCTTTAGCCAGAACCAAGCTAGGTTTTGATATTCGGTCAGAACTGGGACTGCTTATCCTAGACAGTGCTGTGGGGCTGTTGTCATAGTCATTTTCATGAGGGCTCATAATCTTTCCATCCCGTTGCTGGATGTGTTCACAGGGAGGAGTGTTGGCAACTGTCGGGATGCGGCAGATATCCCCTGCCAACTGTTGCTGCGGGTAGTTTGCAAAACAAATTGTATGTTTCTTCCCTGTGCCGTTAATGGAGATTAGTGGATCAGGGGTTGTTTTCCGTAACTGTAGCCTGTTTTCTTCCTCTTTGATCATTTGCTGGGTGGCTCTTATTAGAGTTTCAATTTTGCTGGGCTCATGTGGGCTGCTCTGATACTGTTCAGCACGGTATCGGTCACCAGATTCACTGGCAGAGCCAGGATCAGGCGAGCTAACAACACTGTCCTCATCCCAGTGTCCTCTTCCTAGGAAAGAGAAATACAACAAAAATTGGGGTTGAAGAAAGCAAGCAGTCTTTAAAAACATGCACTCTGAACATTGTTTTGCAGACAGAAAACTACACAGAGGCAAGTGAACTGTGGTGAAGTCATCAGGAATGTCCATGGTAGACTCTTTGCTTTCCAGGACAATTTACCTCAGATTACAGTAAAATAGAACCGTTCTTCTCTATCTCCAAAGGACTTATTCTGCAAGTCAATGGAACTGTGCTAATTAGCTCTTACAAATTCTTTAGATACAACCTGTGTTTGATAGATTATTTTAATAGAAAAGCAGCACTTTACGATACATCTGCCCTTACAACCTTAAACTCTGATTTTGGTGTCAGCTGCAATCTTTCATCTCTCAGACTGCCTTTTAAACCTAAGGGCCTTTGGATTTATCAAAACACAAAATCAGCCTTTCCTTGTGACATTTTGATCAGTTTCACTTTCTGAAACTGTGCTAATACACTGAGGGTGCAACCCAACAGATACCTAATGGTGGGTGACTGTTGAAAAATAGTATTTTGAAGCTGAGAATTTGCTCTAACAAATACTGTTACCACGCTACTTTTAGCTGCTGCAGTTTCCGTGGAAATAAATAAGAGGCATTACTTTTGGAGCAACCTATGTATATTTTGCTGCATGCTAAGCAGTCTGTTAAACAACTTGAATTATAAGTATTTCTCATATCTATACCCATGACCTCTGAGTTAGGAACATGCGTTATTTCCTCTATCTTGCATAGAGTTGCCCACTTGTGTCATGACTTTGAAACTGTTGCTTCATTTGAGAAAGTACCACTTCTGAAAATCCCGTTATCTCTTACCATGAATCCTGTGCACTGAAGTTATGTGGGGCATACTGTTTTCATACGCTTCTCTGCTTTCAGGGGACGACTTAGTCAGAGGCAAGGCTGATCGGGAGCCCCACCAGCCTTCCCTTCCTGGCTGCGGTGTGCCAAGGAAGTATCTGCCAGCTTCACATCTGCCTCCCTCACAGGCCTGAGTATGGAAATGTCTGTCATCGCCTAGCCTTGAGTGATCTAGTGCAAAACCATAGCAGAGAGCACTGCGGTCCGAGTACTGTCTGTAGGCACAGGAGACATCATGATGTTGGGAGCTCGGCCTGTCCACAGGCTCCAACAGCTGGGGAGAGGCTGTATCGGTGAGGGGGCTGCCACCCCACTGGCTCTCATGGTCAGATTCAGATCTCTCGGTGTGAAATCCAGAGTACTGAAAAATAGGAGAAACAGCAGGGAATTTACTGAGAATCAATGAAATCTGAAGTATCGGCACTGGAAATATAGAGAGTATGCATTGAATAGAGCGTTTTTCATTAGCATGCCCACACGTCTTTACCTTCTGATGGGACTCCTCATCCTTTCCTGTATTACATCCTTAATGAGCTCACAGATGACAGGACAGACATCATGAACGTCTAAAACATCCCATGTCAGCCCTTAATAGCCATCTCTTTTATGATGTGTGATATTAGGATCACCAACAACAGTGTGGCAAGTCAATATTTTTTTAATATGTCCAGGTTTTTCTCATTGCCTTGAAAGCTGCTGCTTATGTGCAACAATGGTGCTCCAAGGCTCTTCTGAAAAAGTACTTTTTTTTATAACACCACTCCTAGAGCATTCTCTCATGTCAAATTGAAACTGAATGTGTTTGCAAGTTCTTTTTCCTAAAGTCCCTTCTCTTTTCTATTTTTTTCTTACCTTGGATATTCTGAAACTTATTTTCTGTTATTATTTGGGACAAGAAACTTTCCTGTAGATACTGGGACTCCCCAAACTACTAAAGAGAAAAGCTCAAAAGTGATAGTAGGTTAGTAGGAGATTAGAAATCACAGATCTGCTGTGAAGTGGGTATAAGAAAAACCCAGCAATTTTTTGCCAGAAAAAAAAAAAACCCAAAAACAACTGATTGCTAAAGCAGATAGAGCAAACATTTTGTCACCCTCATTTAAGCAGAGCCATCCCAAGACAAAAAAAAAAAAAAAAAAGAACTAGCCAGCAGTTTGAAAAGCACAGACAGAGTAGGAGAATGAATGTTATTATGGCAGAAATAAGGGTTACGTAAAATTCCATAAATTTCTAGATATTCTTAGTAAGTGTTTGAAACTTTTGGATACTTTCCTGGGAGAGAAAAAAAAAGAATTTTTGTTTAACCTCCTAGGATTTAGCTATCTCATTTTTTAATCTTTTTATTTATTGGAAATGTCAAACTGCGTGGAACATCTTTAAATCAATTTCACCCATGATTACAGTCTGGGATGAGACCAAAGCCATACATGCTCACCTCTTCAATACTGCATACTCATGTCACAAATCAATGTATTACAGCATGAAACCTTGGAATTCTCCCATTCCATCATTCACCTTCCAGATGCCCACTCTGTTTTTTTCTTTTAATAGGCATTAGGCCTCTCTCCTGAAAACATAAACTTACCTTCCTTTTCATTAGATTGAGTTGCTATGAAACTCCTCATTATCAGCCAGGATCAAGGTTTTATGCACTTACCAATTGAAAGTATTGACCAGATGTTTGACTTTCAGAAACTCAAACCATCTGTGCAACATCAGTAGTGGAACTACTTCAGTTTTGGCATTTAATTGGGTATTGCTTCACTATTCCAGTTCATATTTGTGAATACTGTTTGTCAACAAGATAGGCTATTTAAAGGCAAGAAAGAAAGGGTCGTGGCTTTGAAGTAGTAAATTATATTTTGTTAGTATATGATAGAATACCTGTAGGCAGAAAACTTTCTGGTAGACATGGAGGAGGCCAGCAAGCTAGTATCACCATACTCATTGCTACGTTTTAATAATGAAAGAATACATCTAACTTTGAATGAAAGTAATATAGTTAGATAGCCACAAAAGAACTCTTTTAAATTTCAGCAGCTCAAGATAATTAGGAATTCTATTCAGCCATCATATTTTTAAGTAATCAACTGGTACACTTAACTTTTCTGCTATCCTTTCAAATCTAACATTTTCAAACCGCTTAGTCACAAATATGTCTTCATAAATAATAACTAAATTACTGTAAATGTTTTAAGAAAATATATGGACAAAATGAAGTTTACAATTAAAAAAAAAAGAAAATTTTAACTATGCAATTTTTGCTAGGATAGAAATTCACAAAACAAAAAACTGCTTTTGTACCTGTTCTTACCTTTGGTATTATTTATAGGTGGGTTTTTTGTTTTGTTTTGTTTTTTTTTTAATTGTTTTTTATAAACTAGATTTTTTGTAATTGAAAAAGTTTCAAACAGAAATGTAAGACGATATAAATATAAATCTTAAGTATAAAAATTTTGAAAGTTGATTTATCTTCTTATTAAAAACAAAACCAGGACTATGTACTCCTTTGATGAGAAGGACAAGAAAATATATTTCTCAATAATTTTATCGTGAATTTTCATATTTTTTGACAACTTATGATGGTAATAAATGAGTACTAATTGCCAAAGATCTTTCAAATTGAAAATTCTGAATTTCATTTGGCTCTACTGTATATTCTTCCATCTATTCTCTGCTTTTAAGGATGCAGCAGGGCCCAGCTTGGCTTCTTTTGAGGAAGCTCATTTAACTGAAAAAATGATGTTTTTTTTTCTTTTTAAATCTTGGTCCTAACCAGAAGAGATTCAGTTGCACAGACTTTTACAAGAACGAGAAACCATATCAAACAGTCTATGTTCAGCATGTCAGAAATGCACCATGTAATGTCATATAACCATGTAGACAAGACCAACAATGCTTCATGCATTTTCTTTGTACTTGATGTAAATGATGATTATTTGAGATCTGACCCTTGGCAGCTGCTAGGCCATGCACAGAATTAAAATAACACTGTGAACTGCTTGTGGCCAGTGTTGTCTACCGATGTTTGGTATGACTGCTTATATTCTTAAGGTAGAACAGAAGCAGACGTAGGCCAAAAATATGTCAAATTCCTTTCAAAGTTAATTACATCTCAATTTGGAATCATTAGATTGCCTCTACTGCTGCAGTCCTTAGACTGCCTCTTCTGGGAATTTGATGTTGACAGGTGGAGTCTCCAAATAAAGGCATGCGTGACAAGTTGATGGGGGGAGAAATGAAAGGATGATCAAAGATACTGCTTTACTGAGATGGCAGTGGAAACACTATCTCTCATGTCAGAATTAGGCTCCCATATGCCAAGTGATGAAAGACCATAGAAAACACAATTTGATTTAATGAAAATTCTGGCCAAATAAAACTAATGAAAACATTTTTTTCTTAATCTCAGGCCTGCCTCACCAAAAATGTTTTCCTTTCTGCCATTTTTGCCCTTTGTCTTCTCTCAGTAGAATTTATTAGCTTTGTTCTTTGTTGAAGTCTAACCAGAAGAGAACTTAAACATCATGAAGAACTTCTTCAGACAGGCAATAACTTCAGATGTTTTCTAAATTGTCTTCTAGCATAAAGAACAAAATAAATAAATCAAATGGTCCTCCAGCTGTTCCAAATACTAGAAATCACAGAACTGTAGAATCCTCAGATTGGAAAAGACCTCCTAGATCATCTAGTCCAGCCTCCAACTACCACCAATATTTCCCCACTAAATCATGTCCCTTAGTACAACATTTAAACATTTCTTGTACACTTCCAAGGACAGTGTTCAACCACCTCTCTGGGCAGCCTGTTCTAACCCCTAACCGCTCTTTTGAAGAAATTTTTTCTGATATCCAACCTGAATCTCCCCTGGTGCAGCTTAAGGCCATTCCCTCTAGTCCTTTCGCTAGTCATATGGGAGTGGAGGTCATCCTTTGCCTCTCCACCACTTCCTTTCAAGTAGTTGTAGAGAACATAAGGTCTCTTCTGAGCCTCCTCTTCTCCAGACTAGACAATCCCAGTTCTCTCAGAAATGGAGATTTGCAAATCTTTTTCTTAATCTTTCTCTCTGGAACTGTCTTCCAGAGTGTTATTTCAGTGTACAAAAGCAGTGAGGCCACACCAGCAGGATTAGCATTGACACAGTAAGGAGCCATTGGCCATCACAGATGCTCCTTTTACTTGAAGAAAGACTTCAGAAGAGCTGAAGGGGCAAGGGAACAGGAAAATACCAATTTCATGTTTGAGACAAGCTTACTTTAAGGGAACCCATGGAAGTGAATTAGGCCAGTAGATGATTTTAATATTTCTTGAGTCATATTCTTTTGCCTGATCTCTCATTCTTACAGGTATCTGACTGGCTTAAGCACTTATTCTGTCACATGCAGCAACATCAGCCTTCTCCACACACACTGTCAAATGTTCAAACAGTAGATGTTATAGTTATCTAATTTTCTGTCAGCCTGCTCAGATTTTTATTGTTATGAACACAAAATATACAGTGAAACTCTCTGAGAGTTCGTTTTTCCATGAAAAACTTTCACTACATTAGCATTAACAGCTTTCCTCTTGATTTTTGTCTTAACCATGAGAAAAAAACATCACAGATGCGGGCAGCATTGTACTAAGAACATATGCATGCTTTTAAATCACTTTTATCTTACTTTTTACTAATGTAATCCTGAAATGTAAAATATGTTCTTTTTGCATTCACTATTATAGACAGAACAGATGGTGAAAGGCTTAGATTAAAGTAATACAGCATGTCCATTAAAATAACCCCCACTGCTGGTGACTCTTCACCAGATCAGGAGTTATGTTTACTATAAAAAGAGGGCTTTGCTTTGCTTTTGAATATGCTAAAAGTTACCACAGCCTTAGGCTACAGAAAGAAATGATAAATGAAAGGCTGACTAGAATTCAACCTGTTTCCAATGTCTCTACCTTGTTCTTTAAAGGAGGAGGGGATATGTCCAGTAGTGGTGGATTGCAGAATTAACCTAGATTATTTGTCTGAAGTAGTCATAAAGTTAGCTTACCTCCACTATCAGTTGTGGTGGTAAGTTAGCAATAACTAATATACACTACTGGAGAAATCTATTACTTCCAAAAATTTGTGAATGCTGTAACACAGACCAAAGTCCCCATCCAACTGATAATAGGCACATCCCTATGTGTGCTTTCTCATTACATATACACTAAATATATATATATATTATATTTATATGATCTTTATCCAAGAACCAAGATAAGATATGAAGCAATAAAACTTTATCCAGATTGACCATAAAACATTCTCATTAGAGACAGACAACAGACAATTTTAAATATTTTCTTAAAATAATCATCATTAATGGGAGACTAAACTCCAAAGCAACTGTTCAGATGATCACAATTAAAATGCTTTTCCATTCTTGTTGCTTCTTCCTGTTTACAGAATAAATGAAGTCCAGGGCTAGCTTTTAATAACACAAAATAAATGAGGTCCAGGACTAGATTTTGAAAGTCCCTAGCTATTATTATTACTATTATTATTATTATGGGCAATGATGGGTAGATAACTTTTAACCAACTCACAGTTTCCTTTTCCTGCATACCTCTATCAAGTCTTCATCTCCAGTTTTTCCACCTCCTCTATCAGCTCCCTTCCACTCTAGTTGGACAGAACTGTAAGAGCACTGTTCATAGTGCTTTGGCAAATCCTTGTGCTGTGCCATAAATTTTGAGTTAGTTTCCTCTCTGCTCGCCCTATCCCTGCCTGGGACAGGTTTCACAGTGTCTGCATGACCACTAAGTATGTATCAACCAGTGTTAATCAGATGATGACCAGTGCCTTCAATGTAATGAACTCACTGAAAAGCACCATATTGCAATATGCCTGTTTTTGCATTAGGTTTGAGGGGATAAAAAAAACCCACACGTTGTCATTTTGTTAGGTGACCAAAACACTCCCTTTGTGCCCTAGAACTGAATATTCATCTGAAACTTATTAACATGGTTTTCTTACAGTTCACATCTCATGTAGCTTTCCTACGGCACACAGCTGGCAAGGGAGTGGATTCTTAGTCATCACCCAAAAAAGCATGTGATTCCCTTTTCTCATCAAGAGTGAAGTACCAAATTAAAAGCTGTGAAGAAAGGGAAAAAAAAAACCCCAGCAACTTATATTTAAAATTTCTTAGATGGCCTTAACATTGAGAGATTACTTTCCTCACTGCTGTTATTTTACTAATAGATTGCTTGCATCCTTTCTCCACAAAAACAAACAAACAAACAAACAAACAAAAAACCAGGCTCCTTTGCACAAGAAAACCCATGTCCTCACTTTCCAGACATGGCTTTCAAGTCACATTTTAATTCTTCACTACTGGCAAATTACATGGGCTGGAGATGAGGGACACGGACCATACCACCTGCTGTATGATCCTTGCAAAAGCTTTACTTAATATTTCAACAGTTTATTCAGTGGTTAAGGAGGACAAGAGGGATACAAAGCCAAGCTACCAGCATTGCTTGTGGTGATGTGCTGTAATGAATGGTATGACCACTTTTCAAGATACTGGCAACTTGTGCTGCTGCTTGCTTATGAATGATGAAATCTGTGACTTTACTACCAGTCAGCTGATTACAAGGATGCAAAGTGAAACTGAAGACTAAATACCCTCAGCTTTCAGACAGCAATCCCTGATAAACCAACAGTCTCAGCATTGCACTGCCAGTTCTAGAATTATTCTGGAGGCAGAGAGAATGAAGTGGTGCTGGTGAAAGTTATACTGCCAAAAGCAAACTTTGCTGCGAGGATGATAGGTCTTCATTTGCAATTGTCCTACTAGTAAAGGATGACTTCTGAAAGGGTCTTACAAGGTGAAACAAAGGGTAATTTCAATAAATCATAGATAATTGTCTTTAAAAATATAATTTGGAATTAATTGTAGGTATTTTACTGATTCTTTAAATCATTTTTATTACAATCATTTGCTGTAGAGCACTCAAGTGAGAATGCTACTCTTTAGTAACTCATAGAAATGTTTGTGAACAAATGTTTGAACAACAATCAGAACAATGTCTGGCAAATTTAGATTCTTAAAATTGAGCTTCCAAGTTTCTGTCATTCTTCTAAAACTCTTACCCTTGGTACTTTTGAGGAGAAAAGGAAAGAAAGCAAAAAATGATGTAGACATGTGGGCTGACATTGTACACTCATGGGAGCAAGTTTAGAACAGAGAAACTACAGTCCTCAGTTTCACTGTTGGATAAATATTGGTCTGGACATTTTGAAAATATATAGCTATGCAATGTTATTTCGTGAATGCAAACATTTCTTCTATACATCGTGTAGTGGAATAAGAGCTGAAGTTGTGCAACATTTTTTAGGAAACATAATGGTTAGTTCAACAAACCAGATTTATTTGAGATAAATGGCTGGCAGTGTAATAGTGCAAACGCAGTGGCACTGTCTGTGGAACAGCCACACAGATCTGTTAGGCAAGCTGCAGGTCAGAGACTCAATAGAGTCTGGCCCAGTCTATAAGCAGGGGCATGTGTCTAAAACATGAAGCATGAAAATGAAATCTGGGAAATTAAAGTCTGATAGTAGTCACCTATCAGTTCTTTCTCTCTTCCAAAGCTGTCCTGTTCCAATTCAACTAGCTCGCTCGTTTCTATCCCTACCCAAAATTCAGTCCTTTTGATTAACATTTCAGTGTTAAACTGCTGTCAAACATCTGGCAAGTTTCTAGATATGTTGGAATTATCAAAAAGGAAGGTAAAGCAGGTTTCCTCAGACTGCAATACTCCCAGTCCTCTCAAACCAAGTATTTCAAAAGCAACATTTTCACTCATCCTTTTGTTCACTCGTTATTAACTCAGAGCGCTGTGCTCTTACTGTTGTTGGTTATGATTTACTGTGCATGCTGAAGCATAACTGCTTCTAGCTTTTTAGAAACATTTTGAAGAAATGTATCCCTGTCTCAACATCTTATAACCTGTTGTGTTTTACTCCCTTTGAGTAACGCGCTCTTTGGCCCATTCTAATTGCATGGGTTAAAAAAGCAGTCAAGATCAAGATATTCAAAAAGATTTAATTTTGTTTTCCAAAGACAACTACCTGTGGGTACGGTGATGTCCTTGATTTTGACTTTGTGCTCGAGAGGCGAGATTTGCTTCCCTTTCTATTATCCGTTATGGTCGGAGTTGAATTTGCGTATGAGAATGCCGGCTTGGTAGCTGTGACCTGATCCAGGGAGAGCTGTAGTCCTTTATATTCAGTATCCCTATGTAAAAGGCAAAAGTGAAAAACAAATTCACTTCATATCTTAATGGGAAACATACCTTCCTTCTTAGCAGGAGTGGAAAAGAAAGATATTTTTAAGGAAAAAAAATAAAACCATGCAGTTTACTGCCCTTATATATCTATGTAGTATAGCTTACTAACCAATAGCACTATTTTCATACTGAAAATATGATTTCTTTTTGTGTCCAACTATTATCAAACTGATCTACATTTTCAGTAATAAAAAATTGAATGGGATGGAAATTTCAGAGACTTTCGCTACAGTTCTGCATTGGTCACAGAGCTGAGCAATAGGACACATTTTCCTCAAACTTTTAACGGTACAGCTACAAACTTACCACATGTGTATATGTGGACACTAGTGCACATGGATAGGGATAACAGCCTTCATATGCAGATGGTTAAATAAATTAACGTTTTTGTAAGTGGAAAACATTTATGAACTATGTTTATACATTTTATTATTGATGAATTGATGCAAATTTGTGAATCTTTTTTCTGTGCATCCTGTGAGCTGTTATTCCTCTATTTGAAGAATCTTTTACACTGGAAGTGCTTTCCAGACAGATGAAAGTTAATTAAATAAAATCTTGTAATTTAAATGGTATGCCACACACTCACAAAGTACTAGAGATTTTCTATGAGGAGTTAGGTATAATGGCAACTCATTACGTTCAGTATTAGTTTCTTCAAATTTTCTAATGAATACATAAAATAAAGGAAAATTGGCACTATTGATGATGTCTTTCTAACCATAATGAGGGCATATGCTTTAAACTGTGCCCCTCTGAAAACATCTGTGCTTCTGCTGGTACCCAGGGGAGTAAGAAAAGAGCTGTCCAGCTTTCATGTAGTCATACGGAACCTATTCTGACAATGATTCATTTAAACAGAGCAGAGAAGGAGCTTCTCCTTCACCTACCTACCTGGAGGAAAAGAGGAAGGATTCATGGTTTTCTCTTCCTTTGTGTTAATCAGCAGAGAAGGAGAGCAAGGAAAGAATAATGCTTCACTTATGCAGTCAAAGAGGCAGCATGTTCATTCAGACATTACCCCATGCTCCGTCTGAATCTAAAGATTCATTCTCATAACAGTAAACTGTTCGCCCCACTTTAGCAACAATATCTTGTTCTAGAATCACATGTATTTTGATGCAAGCCATGACAGTTTTGTTTTTGTTTTTTAGAAAAGAACTTCACCACAATCTGAGCACATCACAGCTTAGTACACTGAAATCCTTTCACTTAAAAAACAGCTGTAGAAGGATAAACTTGGTAAGTCACTGACATAAATGAAACAGGATGAATATTTGGACAGCCAAAGATAAACCTGCAGAATAGATGATTTATCCAACCCAATTCTACACTAAATTTTTTTTTGCAAACAAACTTGATAGAACAGACTGTTTTTTGACAGTCTATGTTTTTTTGTGGACTATGTGTGTGTCTCCATGTATATATACATAACACATAGAAGCAAATCACTGCCATTAGAACTGTGCTGAGTGTACTTCTTCCAGTCCATAATGTGCAGAGATTCGCTAAGCGTAACTACTGATGTAATGAAAATGTATGTGATCATTGCTTCAAATTTTACCTTTAAAACTCTGCTATATATTGGCTTTTCAAACACCATGCATGCAGCTGTCATTCTGAATATAGAGATCCTGTCCAGATATTTTGAAACCTTAAATCTTTTCCATGCTTACCCCCAGAATTTTGATATGGACACTGACTCAACATGCAAATCTTCTGTCTCCATATCAAAAGCCTTATCAAATTACCTTCTTATTATACAAAATATCAGAAAAAAGGATGTCCTTTAATCTTCATATTTAACAACTACAGTAGCATGAGGTATTATCAATTGTCATAAAAATATCAATCTCACTGTGATATACACATTCTCCCTGGCAATTTGATTATAAGAAATTATGGAGGAAGGGTTCTGTGGTCTCAAAGTCTGATGCAAAATCACACAAACCAGAAAAGATCAAAACTGAGATGTTTTGCTTATTATAACCTACTAAATCTTTTGTTTCCCATTCTACTGGAGAAGCCCTGCCATTATATACCCATCTCTGATGCATGCCAGTATCTGTTTCCTTCTCCTGTCAGAGTCTTTAAAAAATTGGAAGAAACCCACTTCAGTATTCAGACTAGATTATCACTTCAACAGTACCTTCACACTCTTTATTTCTGTATAAAGGCTGAGCATTGAAATATAAGAGACTACATGTATAATGAATGCTTCTAGGCCATAAGAATCTGAAAAACAGGCATGTCAGATCTGTCCAAAAATCTTATGTGCTGTCATATATTTCCTTCCCAAATCCTTAGTATGTCTGGGGTGAGGAGTCACTTTCCCAGAACACCACAGATTGGAATAAACACCAAAAGCTAGTATTTGCTGCCAATTGCTTAGAACAAGTAGAGAACAATTTGAAATTCGTGTTGCTCAATGTAAAGTTTCTGGGTAGGAAAAGAACACATCTGTGCTCTCCTTTCAGATGAAACACCTGGAATTTTTTGCATCATCAAGACATGAATCAATGCCATCCCTGTCCTAGCATAGCTACCCTTCAGAAGATCCAAGATAGATACCAGAACACCACTAAAAACAGGTCAAGATAAATACCAGAAGTTTAAAAAAAAAAAAAGAAAATATGGAAGATGGGCTCTCAGTGTCAGATGGAGAAGATGTTCCATCAAGAAATGAAAATCTTTGAGTGTATCCATATGTAGTGTGAAGCAACAGACTAGACGAACCAGAGCTCCTAGTGGTGTACGAACAACAGATGGAATTTCTGACAACTTCCTGGAGGCATTCATAAAACTTCCGCCAACCACGGTACTGCAATCTCCAGATTCTTGTTTTCAGACCCTTGTATCTACTATTACACAGTCACATTAACACAGTAGTCTTGCAACTCATGTTCTACAAGTAATTAAAAAAAAGTGGTGGGTATGAACACCTTCTTCCAAGGTCCTCACCTTCAGGATCTATATAATCTACTTCTATCCATATGAGACTGCTGAGAGAGAGAGTGATATGGCATGTGTTCAATTGCTAGGAGTATGTTGCTGACAATCTACTATTTATCTCATTTTCTGATGCAACTATCATCACTATAAAACATCAGAATATCTACAGGAAATTAGCTCTTAAATGAAGAACATATGGATCAAACTGAATCCAGACAAGACCAAAGTAATGCTTCTTTGCAAAGGGAAACACATTGAAGACCTCCACCTTTTCATGATAGGAAACAGCCATTCCTTCCACAGTTGGATGGAAATTCTAGGTTCTCTTTGACTCCTAACCATATGCTTCCAAAAATGTATTATTTCTTCTCTTCCTTGTCCTTTCTCCCCCCAAAGAGAACTGGGCTGGTATGGTCAATGTATCAGGCACCTACAGACTGAATTACCACGCTCCTCTGTAAGTGAAAAGAAATTAAAAGAAAAAGCACAGCATCCATTTGATAAAATATGCTATTTCCCATTGTCTTCTTGGTTGTAACTCCCAGAAGCGTTTCTACTTTGCCTTCTTGCTGGTTCTTTCAATGCCCATTGTAAACTTTAATCCTAACTGTTGTTGAATTTGAGGCAACATCATGAAGAAAATAAGACCAAAGCCTACACCAACTGTACTTCTCTGAGAAGGACAAAAGCTGGAGGAGCACTGTGTTCGATGGAAGAAACCAATCTGTCTGCCCGTGACTTCTGTGCCAGCTGGATCTGCAAGACTTGTGTAAAGAGTGCTCACAAATCAGCAACAGAAGATTTTTTCTGCCTACTATCACTGCCAAAATATACAGCACGAAGAAAGATGAAAAGTCTGGTTAACAATGTTTTGAAAAGGAGGTAATGGCTGATTAGCATGTAGACAAAAAGGAGCAGTGAATGAGCATCAGAATAACATAGCTCCTGAATTCCTGGCAAACAAAAGAGGCTTACACAATTGTGGCAACTGGAACTCACCATGAAATTGAAGAAAATTAGAGTTTTCTATATAGCCTTATTGGAGGGAGAAAAAAAAAAAAAGAGAGAGAAAGAAAAGAGTATTGATAGAAATACTTTTGGGAAGTCTGGAATTAGTAATGGAGGCCCAAGACAAAACTGTAGAGAAAAACTGAGGTTTTCTATACTTGTGTTTCTTCAAGAAATAGTAGGATCTTTGGGACTACCTTAATAAAAAATCTAAAACAAATGAACAGACATTAACTTTAGAAAGCTAATGGCATATTAACTTTGAAAATATTAAGATTCATTAACTCAAGAGAAATTAAACCCAGAAAAAAATGTTTTCAAATAGCAAGAGCAGCTGACCAGAACTTTTCCAGAGGAAAGAACAAGATAACACCCATTAGTGTTATAAATATTAAATATTTATAAATATTCATAAATATTCAGACTGAACCGAATGAACTTAAGAAGGAGGACAAACACACTCAAGAATAAAAAAAAATTCTAATGTATGTACTCTCATAAGCAGCATAACCTTCAAAACAAGATGGGAACTTTCAGAACAAGAGGAAAGAATACTCTGCCCATTGAAAAATCTGCAAAAGCCGTAAGGAAGAGTGCCTGTTTACACTGATGTCTCAGCAGAGAGAAAGGAAGAATAAGCTATACATGCAGTAACTGAAAATACATCAATAATCAATGAAGAGACAAATATTTACAATGCATTTTTTCTATTAAGACATGTAAGGTGCTCAAAAGAAAATTTACAGAAATTCAGTCTTTATACATGAACTTATTGTATTAGAAGCATCTTTCAGTTCATACTTTCAAAACACCAATAAACAGCTGGAAACAGATCTTACACTTATTCTCTCCATTGATAGCCTGAAAACTATGTAATGATCATGCTGTCAGTGGAAATCATACCAAATCATACCAAGGCATCAAGTGACCGTACAGTTCTGACAAACATGGAATAACCTATATCCCTTCATTCCTAAAACATATTAGTGTAATAAACAAAATACAAGCTGCAAGTAAAAGCATAAGATAACCTAAATGGAGCAAATTACTGCATCGCGAGTACAATTGTTCACACCACTGAAGTAAAGAGGAAAGCACTGTTCATGCAAAACAATCAAGGTGTGATGTTAATGGGTTACACTATTATTTCTTGTGAGCACATTATACATTTTTATAATTTATTCTACTGCACAAAAAATATTTATTAAAAGAGAATATATGAATGCTGTCTGCATTTTCTTTTAAAAAACTGAGAAAACTAATTTTGTCCTGCCAATGTAACAGTATAAAAGTATGACTTTAAACTCATTAATGTTCAGTCTATTTTGCAGTTGCTGCAATCCAGTAAAAATCAGCCATGAAGGTGGTAAAAGCCCAGCACTTCCTCATCTGATCTGATGACAATACTGTAATATATTATTCTTCTACTCTTAAACAATGCTTGCAACTTTTAACATTTCTGCACTCCAGCTCATGCAATGCTTACAGCGCCATTCAGCAGATGACTGAAAAGAGAACAGATTCTGGCTGTTCGTCATGTTCATGGCTTTCTAAATCAGCAGATGGTGCAACAAAACAGACAGTTTCCTCATCTGCTGTGTTCTCTATTCATGTACAATGTGTCTCAGAAATGTTTACAGAGGCCTCGATCTGTTCACGAGACTGTCAGGAGAAGAGTACGCAATTCCCTTATCATATTCCTGAACCAGTCACAATAGCAATGCATCTCTTCACTCACATAAGAAATCAAACTTCATGATACTAGTCTGGAGTGGGAAAAAAATCTCTTGAACTTCACTGCTATGAAGCTACGAAGACACACTGTCATTCAGTTGTGTGACCTCAGAGATACTCTGTGCCTCAGTTTTTCCATCAGCAATTGGTGATCCTCCTTAAAATTTACTGAGTGAAAAGCCCCATAAAGCTCACCAAGTTATTTGGAAAGACCCTCCAGAAATCTCTCAAGTGGTTGTTTATCACTAGGACACTTAATGGTTAAGCACTGCATCTAGTTGGAGAAGTATCTGTATATTGGATCCCTTCACTGAGTGCCAACCACCTATTTATCCCCATAAATAGCATAAGCAACAGTAGCTGTTTACATCTTGTTGACTTAAAGTTTACAGCCTCTTCAGCCATGAGATTCACGTACATGATATCATGTTTCTGTATTTGCTCTTAAAGATAGAGCAATCCAAACCAGGAAGTTCAATTAGAGGATTTGATACGTTCAGGAAAATTGAAGCATGAAGTTTCCTATTCAGACCGTGTAACATAAATGCCTGAGGATATCTTCTAGAGAGCTACTGTCAGAGAAATTTTATATTTTCCCTGATTGGTTTTTCGTCTCAGAGTGCAGTCATTTAACTGTCAGTTGGAGTTAAATAAAATGTCCTGGCCTCTAGATAATCATGGTGTAGCAGTGTTTTCAGCAGTCTGAAGGTACAGTTTGTCATTCCCAACCACATGTCTAGCCATCTCTGGCTCCAAAAGGAGCTCTTTTTACATTGGTCTTTATTTACTAGATTTTCTAGATAAAAAAATATGCACCAGGGATTTATTATTGCTTGTGAATAAAATGCCTTAGATATCCTAGGATAATTACATAGAAAGATAATGATCATCTTTAGTTACATATAGCACTGAAAAAAATGCTTTATATAAATAAATAAAATATGAAGAACTGATTTTAATTCTGTAACATTCATTTTTACCAGGAGTGCTTTCTTTCAAATGTGCCCAGAATTATCTAGAAGTCATGTTTGGTGTATGTTTAGTAAATGTCATGCTAAATGGAGAAGTGTACTTGACAGGAGCTTACAAGGATTTGTGTATGTTGTAATCTGCCTGATAATGAGCAATTGGAATTAAAGTGAATAGCTTGCAATACTTTCTTTTCTGAGTGGCCACAAAACAGTTAAGAACAGAGCCCAGTGCAGCATTTTATCTTAAGGCACGTTTAACCTTGCAGAACTCTGTGATTTATCTCTAGAAGTGTCAGCTTTGATTAAAACACTACAGTGACTTCTTTGTAAACATTTGGAGTTTTCCATTACATTCACCTGAACACTCAGGTAATATTTCTGGATAAACCAAAGGCCATGTTAAATGAAACTTTAAACGGTCTTATTTTTTCTGCACATACAGGTACAGAGGATCCCCACAGGAATTCGTGCTACACAAATGTAAATTCTGATATACTCATGTAAGACTATTTCTATTTCAGAGAAAACCAGACTGACAACAGTACAACAGACTGCTTTTACATAGGTAGACTCACATTTCCATCTTATTAATATTTTTGTGTGTTAGAAAAAAAAAATGGTACCTTGAATACCACTGACAACTTTAAGACACTGATCTAGTAGCCAGTTGCTCTGAATTGAACTCTCACCCTTCCATCGACTGCTGTGCAAATCCTGTATCACAGGGTTTTTGAAAGCACTTGGCACTTGCCTGAGCTTACCCTCAAGGAAGCCAATGGGACTCCTAATTTGGGTAAGGTCAAATTTAGCCCAGATCTTATCACTTCCGAGAATCTCTACCTTAATCTTTCTGAATTCCAACTGTAAAAATTAGGTAAAAAATACTTTCCTGTGGGAGTCACTTCTTTTGTGGAGCATTTTTTTCTGCCTCGCCTATTAAACCAGTTTTTTATTTGAAGGAATAATCTCCCATTACCAATGCATATGGTAGCTAATGTTACTAAGCTAAATCTCAGATGCTGCCTCTGGCTGCGTATCTACTACATGCAAGAGAAGAAAAAAAATAGAAAAGATAAAACACATTGTCTGAGAGCAGTACTCATGTCATTATTGAGGTAAAACATGTTTTTATTTTCAAAATTTTCATGTGTTCAGTACAAATGTTTTTACTATGTCCTATACAATTAATCCTTGATTGAACCTCTTCCAGATAGTTAATAATTAAAGATTTCTTTACAGTTGGTATGCAAACAGTTCATCCATGCCTATTACACACCAATTTTCACAGATGTGTTCTTTAATTGAAGTCATTTATTTCTAATCTGCTTAAGCCTTCACTAGTGTAACGCTTGACTAAATATACATTAAACTCCCCTACTTAAACTGCTAAAATAAATTTGTATTCTATGAATAAAAGTACTTGACTGAACACATGTAATACTATTGTTATTGTGTACTCAACTGAGCAGAAATTATTTGAAATAGCACAACATATAGCTATATGATAGGCTTGGACAAAAGAATTTGAGGAAGACTGCTGATGACTGTTTGGCAGAAATTATAAAATAACAAGTTTTTAAATCTTGAAATTTACTATAGTACAGTAATGCAAGCAATGTGACCACCAAAAGGAGGTCTTCATAATTTTCATTAAGGGCGTTAGGTGTTTTCACTTTAAAATCTATGTACTGTGTTAGAGATAAGAGCCTCAGACCAGCTCCAGGCTAGGAAAATGGCTGGTACAGAAAATAAACTTCAAAGAAAATTGACTACTCTGTATTTTGTAACAGTGACTGAAGTGGCACAAGATTGGATAAAAATATTGTATACTCTGACCACATCCTTTGAAAACCTCAGAGTGAGACAAGGACGATGATCTTGGAACAGCTTCTCTATGCAGAACAGATAAGGAGATTCCTTGGTAGGAAAAAGAGATAACAGAAGAACAAGAAAAGATGTGTAAACTGTGAGTGATACAGAGAAAATATGTAGGAAACAGGTGTTCACTTTTCCTTCTAATACAAGAAGTGTGGGGCTATCAATACAGGAAAACACTGACAACAAATACATTCAGAGGTATCAGCTCTGTGTAGGGTATCCTTTGAACTTTTTGAATGCTGAAAAAAAGTGCTGGAGAAGCATTATTGCATGTTTGCCCTATTTTGAAGTTCTTTCCAAAGTATTTGCTACAGTCACCATCAGTATGTATGTGATCCTGTTCAGCTTCTTACATTACACTGTTCACCATAGTTGGTCAGTAATTTTGTACTTCGATTGCTTTAAAAGAATGCAATGAAGAGTGGTCCTGACAACTTGTTACTTTTAACAGTTTGCTGTAAATGCTAATCTATTCTAATCTATCATGTTTGATCAGCTCCTCTGTGTTCCCCATAATCAAAGTTTTTGTTGCAAGAACCTTCCTAAAATCCTGAACACATCGAAAAATTAATTACCTTTGCTGTGATAATTTAATCTTCTTTGAGAAGATGGATTATATCTCATTTGACAGACTTCCTGATTATCTTTTTTGACCAGAGAATGGTTTATCTAAGAAAAAACAAAGTGCTTGAAAAATTGGTTCACTATTCATTCTGTTAGCTCCCTCTTGGCAAATTTCCTATCTGCATGCCTCATAACATACTTGTCCATCATTCTAGCCTGCTTTTCCTGATCAACTTGGTCCCATGGTGCAAAGCATGTTAAGTTCAGGATCCTCATTTCACAAGGAGGTCCCACTTACAGTAGATCACTTTCTCTTTCATCAAATTCACCCTTTCTTGCCATAAGACTTTCACTTTCTTCAGAAAAAGCAAGATTTTTCTACAACAAATTTGTTTCCCATTCACTTGTCTAGAGGCCCTCAGCTTTAGTTAAGGGACAGTACTTAGTCCCCCCAGGTCATTCTTTGTCATTCTCTGCCCGCAAAGCAAGTAACCATGATATGTTAAGAAATGCTTTTCAATTGAATCTTGAAGGTAAGAGAAGAAAGAAGGGCAAGGAATTATATGTATTTTTTAGCATTTGAAAAGAGAGGGGCTTAGTCACTTTCATTATTATTATTTTTACCTACAAATTAATCTACTTGTTTTTTTATTTACAAACTTCTCCTGCAGCCAAAGCCCATCCACATTATTTGTTTACTTGTGTTTAGGGCTCTGTTCATATCACTCTCTCCTGGTGATCCAGCTTTTACAGACATATCGTATATAATATGTTGAAGATTTAAACATCAGCCAGAAAAGCTGATATCACAAGACTGTAAGGCATTTCATTTGTTATTTTCCTGCTAATTACTGGTTCAATCTCCTCAAAGTACGTATTATATTTATTATGTGCTATCATATAACTCATTGCTAAAGAGAATCCAATAGAGGGCTACAGAGATGGTGAAACGCTGGAGGGCAGGATGTATGAGGAGCATCTGAGGTCACTTGCTCTATTGGGGATTAGAAAAAGTCTCCTCACCAACAGGTTGTCAGGCACCAGAACAGCTTCCCCTGGGCAATCCCTTCCAATTTGGGATGTTCTATGATTCTATGAACTGAGTCCATTAAATGTTAAAATTTGTTCAATATAACCTTTGTTAGGTTGACTACCTACAGCCTCTGGGCCACAGAGTATGTTAAACCACCATATATTGCACACTCACTACTATCAAATTCAGAAAATACAATTTTTAATAGTCTTTATCTACAACCTTCTTATGAAATGTAAATCTGTCATCTGGCTGGCACCTTTGTTCTCCTGGTCCTTGCTTTGTCACAAACAGGCAGGGGGACCTGGTTTTGGCCAATCTGTTTTCACTGTACATCTATCAGAGTACATACACACATAACCTAGGTGCCTGGAGAGTCTCTGACTAGGCTATTCAATGCTCCTGTGCAAATGTCCACAGTATACACACAGATTATCTCCCCTGCCAACCTATAATGGTCTCTGGACCAACACTGCAGGTGAGCTGTCAATGAACTTAACATATTTTTGATTTGTATTTGTGCAACAAATTCAAATTATTACAATATATGATAGTTATTGTGCTTTTGGTGAGCATTTCTGTAGCACATTTGCAGCACACCACTCAGTATATCATACTCATGCCAATGGTGCAATACATATTCTCTCCTACTGCTCTTGAGGTCGTTAGATAATGGAAGAATGGAAGCCCTGATTGCATACTCCCATGTTAAATTACACACGTGTTGGTATACAATTTACTTTGAACTGAAGCCACACCTCCATTCCCATTGCTGTTTTTCACAGGAAGCACTAAGGAGGTTGATTATCTTTCAAAAGATGATACTTTTTCTTTAACTCCCCTAATCACAGCTTAGAATCAACAAAATTATTTGGGAGAACAATATTCAGCAGTTTGGCTGCAAATGCTAGCAAAATAAAAATAATTTTAAAAAGCTAGTAGGTTATTTATCCCCATATCCAGATTTATTTGAGCAAATATTCTAGTTGGTTATGCCTTGTGAAACAGTCAATAAAGATTGTTTATTTGTTCTGTGTACAAAACAGTCTTTGGAAACAGCAAGAGAAAAACAGCATGTAATGCCTTTGGGTGGATTTCCATTAACCATGTCCTAAGCCAGGGAGTTTTCTGTAGCAACAGTCTGAGCTACAAGCTGCCAAACACTGTACAGAAAGAACTGAAAGCCACAGGCTACTTTTAACAAAGCTGCCCTCAGGGCAGACTCTCCATATTGGCTTTCTCGCCAAAAGCACAGATATGAGAAGGGTGAATGTGGGGATGGGTTTAAAGATTGTCACTGTAGGTGATGCCAAAGTAGCTGCACAATACTAGGGGATATTGCCAGACTTGAGTTAACCAAGCATTTGAGTTTCCATAGTTGCATTGAAACTTCAGCAGATAATAGCTGTTATTTTCGACATTGCTGCCCTTGAGATTTATACACAGTGGTTTGTAGCTAAAAAATTCCAGCTGCTCTTCATTAAGTCCCAATTCAACATAGTAATGAACATGGCCTTCCAGCCATCTCTATTTGGCAAAGACAAGAAATATTCTTATTTCTATGTGTGCGCCTAAGGTTTGTTGGGGTTTTTTTGTGTGTGTGTTTTTATTTATTTATTTCAAAACAGAGTACACAAGCATATAATCATGCACTGAAAGTTACGTCTAAGCACTTTCAGAGCCAGCCAAGTTGTCCCACTTTTGTCTGGGTAGAGTTAATTTTCCTCCTAGTAGCTGCTGGTGCTGTATTTTGGATTTAGGATGAGAATAATGTTGGTAAGTCACTGATGTTATAATTGTTGCTGAGCAGTGCTTACACAGCTTCAGGATCTTTTCTATTTCCAGGAGGGATCATCCAGCAAGGAGCTGGGGGTGCACAAGGAGTTGGGAGGGGACACAGCTGAGACAGCTGACTCAGACTGATCAAAGGTATATTCTGTACGGTATGGTATCTTGTTGAGCAGTAAAATCTGAGGGAAAGAAGAATGAAGAGGGATGTTCAGAGCAGTGGTGTTTGCCTTCCCAGGAAGCTACTTGCGATGAGCCCCACTTTCCTGGAAGTGGCTGCACATCTGCCTGCCGATTGGAGATAGCGAAGGAATTCCTTGTTTTGCCTTGCTTGTGTGCACAGCTTTTTCTTTACCTTTATCTCTACTGTCTTTGTCTCAACTCCTGAGTTCTCACACTTTAGCCTTTCTGATTCTCTCCCCACCAGGGGAGGGTGAGCAAGCGGCTGTGAGGTGCTGAGCTGCCTGCCAGTGTTAAACCACAACACATGTGCTCAAATTATTTAGTAAATCAGGACTTCTGTGATTTAATTGCACTAAGTGGATGACAGAAAAAAAAAAACAAAAAAAAAAACAACGAGGAATAAATTGTGTAAGCGTGTTTAAGATCATGGGATTGACTCCAGACTGCAGTCGTCACAAGCCTCCAGAGGGGTCAGATTCTGTACCCTTGTTCACACAGAGCAATGCCTGCCTCCATAAATAGTGTCATCAAAGCGAGTGGGCTGCCTCTGAAGTAACCTACTGAGTACGAACATGTGTGCTGGAGCCTAGCCCATGCTGTAAAGTACAAAAGAGAGGTGAGGGAAGGAGAATTAGATTTTAAACAGATACTTGCCACTGTTGAACGGACAAAGGAGATTTATTTGTTAACACTTAATTTAGGACATTTCTAAATGCCGTGTTTTTGTGTGTATGAATAAGAGCTAGCAAGAGCACCTTAGGGTAGAGGGAAGAGCCTACTGCAGAAGCAGCTAAGTAACCTATCACACCTGTTGCATCACATGGTAATTACAGTGAAACAACATGAGAATCAGCAGTACAGAGATGCTGCACAGAGCAAACTTGCAACAGATTAAGGAAACAGAAACAGAGCTAGTAAAACCGTAAACCTGCTGAAGGAACATGCTGCTGCTGTTAGGAGAGCGAGAGCCAGTTCAGCACTCAGTTGTGTACTGAGAACTGGCAGGATAACAGAATCATAGAATCATCCAGTTTGGAAAAGACATTCAAGATTATCAAGCCCAATCATTATTCTGATCATCCAAGTCCCATCACTAAACCGAGACTGTGCCTATATTCCATGATAATGGGAATAGTATCTTTTGGAAGCAGCTCAACTGCATGGCCTGCTTCTTCTGCACAGCCACTGATACAATTCAGACTGGTACTGTAATGATACAAATGTCATGTGGTAAAACCAGCAGACACTTTTCCAATGGCCTTGGTTGCATTCAGCCCTATGAACTGATAGTGTAATTGACTTCAACCATCAGTGCCACAATCTGTGCTCTCCACCTGTGTCTTGTGGAAGGATCACTGGGGTTGACCCCAAAAGGGACATGGGCACCTAGAGCTGCTTGTGCTGTTCACAAGGCTCGTTTGTGCCATTCAAGGTGCTGAGAGGCAGAGCAAGGATAACGTGCAAACATTCTCTCTAGCAGAAACACCTGTGCTCCAGCACACAGTGCTGTGCTTCTGTGCAAAGTGAAATCTGTGACAGCTTACCTTGAGCCATTAACTGTGGCATTTTAGGAGTAAGAATCCCTGTGGTGGGCCCTGGAACTTTTGTCAATGGAGTCAAGGCGGGCAGATGGAGATAGTAATTGCTTTAGCTATTGCTGCTAAATCTGCTGCTCAACATGTCTCACCCCTAGACAATCATTTTACAAGATCTGTAATTCAGCATTTGGAAGCAGCAAGTTTCCAAAGGCCATAGCAGCCAGCTCACTGAATGGGAGAAGGATGAAGTGAAAAGCATTTCAAGTCACATTTCTTACTTGGAATACGGATTGTTCCTCATAGTCCTAAATTTCACACCGCCTGAGACCATCAGTAGGCATGCATTTAAACTAATGACTGTTTTGTTCTCTCCTGTGGATCTAAGTTGCAGTCCTTTAATCCTCACTCTAGCAAATAAAACTGGGTTCAAAAAAGCAGCGGCTGCAGACTCTGGCACATAGTTTTAGTGCCTCAGCCATTACCGTCACCTGGTTTAAATACAAGCATAGAAATTTGGAGTGAATTAAATAAATGGTAGCAAAGAAAGGCCCTACATGAACAAAGAAGAACTGCAGAAGCGTATTGTGGACACCTGGAGAAGCCTGTCTCCTATTTGCAAGAAATATATAAAGGGTGCTTCAGGGAGACAACTCTGCAATAAAAACTATGGCAAACAAACAGAATATTGCATTGAACAGTTCAAGAGGAATCCTTTCATGCTTTTTTCTTTGAGGCATGTGCACTTCGAGAATTTTGGCTGATTAAAACAGTTCCATTACATATTTACTTTGCTAATCAGATCATACCAGTGAAGAAAGGTTTTCTAGTCCTAGGAAAAATGCAGACTGAATAGATGAGGTGGGATTCAGTTCTGTGCACTGGAAGTGTCAAAATTTCCATTAATGCAGAGAAATGTAAAGAAAAACAGGTCAGATTTGTTTCTACTACTTACAACTACTGAAGGAAAAAATTAAAAATAAGAAATACCTTGTTAAAGTCAGCATGCCTCGTCTCGAGTATTAAAGGTAGATAGCTACACTCGTATGAGTCATTCCTCTAATGAAATGAGTAAAGATGTATAGTATTACTACTGTAATAACTTCCCCAGTTTATTCACTATCCTACACATTCCATCACACACCTGAGAGATACAAGCCATGTACCTTGTGCTGAGGAGAGTACTCTGCCACGTGTCCAAACAGGTGGATTTGAGAGAAATGCTGAAGAAAAGTGGGACTGGAGGTATGGTAATATGAGGTATGGATGCTCCTATTGACTAGGAAACAAGAGGTGAGACCTGGAAGCAGGTCAAAAGACCCAGAAGCAGGTCAAAAAGAGAACGGTTATGAAAAACAATGGAAATATTTCATTGCGATTGTCTCAGAATACTCTAAGAGCTATGATTTTATCTGAAACATGACTTCCCCAAAGCCTGCTTAATATGCCAGGGAGGAGAGCTTTCAAAGTCCAACTCACCACACAGAATGCTATCACAGTGTTGATCCAACTATTTTAAACCTGGTAGTACACAAAGTTATAAATAGTTATAATTTAAAGATGAAGACTGAAGATACAATTAACCGTTAATTCATTCTAAATTGCATTTACCACATCATTACGTAAAACATTCATCAATATGGCATTTATTTGTGAAATAATCTTTCAAACAAATTGCATACTTCAATTTGTGCTTCTAATCAGCCAGATGCACAGTGTAATGTGAAGAGGGCAACTGGAACTTGTATGTACTATATCATCAACATAGATTAGTCATAATTAAATACTTAATCCATTTTATTGCTGCACGGTTTTATCACTGCATGGTACTGCTATTGTTATTCTTTCAAAAGCTAAAGAATGAGGAAATGAATATAGGAAAGCTTCCTTAGATTTCTCTAGGGACAAATTATTATAATATTTGTTCTTGCTCAAAAAGTCAAAGGATTTGCACTTTGCTTTACCCATTTGTTTAAAGGAAGGTTGTTTGCCATCTAAATATAAACTTAACTTCAGCAGTTACATTCTCTATTAATTGACTCATACTCAAGTCCCTTTATGTGATAAACATGCACAGCTAATAATCAATAATATGGCAAGAGTGTGTACAGAACAAATAAAAGAAACAGATATTCTTTGTCTGTGCTCGCGTATGCCAAGCAGAATACAAAGAAGAACAAATGCTGAAATCCTTAAAGGTCATTTACATTAATTTTTTTACACACTCTAATTACACAAAAAATAACCTTCCCTCTTGTTGCTCACATGCGCTTGCCACCGTACCTATCCAGTTCAGTATATATACTTATTAAAAACATTTGTTCTCAATTCTGGAATTCACTTTCACAAAGCTTAGGATTTATGGAAGATGGAAATGGTCCCTTTTTTATTTAATTAACTGAATGTGTGTTTGGGGAAGGAGTCCTACACAAACCCTTTCTCATTCTTTCTGTTTTCCTCCCACATACTGCTCAGGGGAGCTCTAAGGAGAGGCAGTGCCTCTCGGCCTGCACTGGCACAGATCTTTCAGACTGGGCAGGCCACTATACCACCCAGCATCTTTTTTTTTCCTGCCCAAAACCTGTCATTCCTCCCAGAGTGAGAGAAAGCTTCTTCTGCCATGAGTAAACAAACCCCCTGCAGGACTTTGCCCAAGTGAAGGATACCATGCCAGGGGACAGACAGCTGCCCCTTCAGCAAACTAAGGAATGTGTCCAATGTTGCCCAAAGTTGGTGGCCCTTTTGGTATGTTCACTCAAGTTCACTGTACACTGGCACTTCCTATTTTCAAAGGAACCATGGTGAGAGGCATCCCATCTTTCAGATGCTATCCTGCAATCCCACATGCAACTCCGCCATTTCCAAACTCCCTCTCCAGTTCCCATAATTAAGGGGCAATATGCAGAAGTTCACCATTTTTTTCTTCTGCCTGTTCAGTTGACCACGAGGGTCTGTGCCAAAAGCTGTTACCCACACACCTTTCAGCTAGTTCTGGGCCACTGGAATGAGCCACTATCATCCTTAAGAAGCTTTTGGAGCCAGAGAATTTATATTAAATGCCTTAATCACATGCAGACTTTGAACACTATAGCACTAGTGCTCAGCCTTGCAAAGCAGAAACCCAATGAAGAGGCAGTCAGAGTAGATAAGACCTCGACCAATCTGCACTACCAAAATCAGGGTTCCATGCAGTCAGGGTGCCCCTGTAGTCCCTGATGGTTGCAACCACGGATCGTGATGGACTCCAGCTCTGCCTTCTGCCCATATTCAAGTCGATGAGAAGCAGCCTTTCTCCAAAGCCGCTCAGAGGGGAAGCTCGGGAGAGCACACAGCCCTCCCACACATCACTCTGGCTAAAAACAGCTCTAAATATAACCTTGTTTCTAAAATCCGCGTACACGCACAAAAATACAAAGACCAGCAAAAGGACAGGAAGTCGGTCGGGGCGGAGGAGCCGCGCTATTTCGGTTCAGCCATCTAGCCCGCAGCGCGCCTCGAGCTCGACACGGAGGTGGGGAGGAAAGCCCAGCCCTGTGCCCGCAGCCGCCCCGGGCAGACAGAGGATTGCGGGCTTCTGCAAGGGGAGAGCCGCAGACTTGGCCCCCAGCAGTCGGAAACCTCTTGGGGTGTGAGGAACAAAGGGTTTATATTCACTCTGTTGCTACTAAAGGGAAGTGAAGTGACCGCTGAACTCAGGTGGTCATGGAAAAGCACGTAAAATTGCTGGCAGAAAGTCAAACTAGTACGTCAGCTGCCTTTAGGTTCCTAGCATTACCGTGCACTGACCTCTTGCCCTGCAGCTCCTCGTGCAGGTGCTCAAACTTAACGTAAGCAGCCGCTGCATTTCGGTTGAGCGGCCACCAAACCGATCGCCACCTGTGCTGCGCGGACCCGAGAAAGGAGACATCACTGCGCTGCCTCTGCCGCAGCTCTGGGAAGGTCCGGCCGCTCGCCCCTGCATCCCAGAGCGGTTGCGGCCAGGGGAGATGCTTCAGAGATAAGAGATCACCCCGCCCTGCGTGCCTCGATGCAAGCAGCACAGCCGGAGACCTGCCCGGCGAGCCCCAAATACTAGGGGATACGTTGAGATAGGCAGTATCTAAGCAGTCCCTCTGTTATTTTTTTCCTCTTTATTCCATTTTATCTTCATTTTTGTTAAGTTTCACTGACCCTTCTGATCACCAACTTTCTTTGTGGTTCCCTGTAAGGATCGCTCTCCAAGAACAAAAAAGAAACCTCGGAGCTTTGATAGAGACTCTGGATGAAATTAAGAACTTCAAACCCCAGATTTTTGAAAAGAAAAACAGATGTCCTGTTTGTTGAGTATAAATAACTCCGTACGTGAAAACCTTTTCTTTTTTTTTTTTTTTTTTTTTTTTGCTGCTTTAAATTTTATTTAATGCTGGGTGTATTTAAACTGTACCAAAAAAAAAAAAAAAAAAAAAAAAAAAAAGCGATGGGGGAGCAGGAAAATCTGCGGGTGCCAAAACCTCTAAATCTCTGTTCTCGAAAGGGAAGAGTCAAAGAAAGCCTTCACGTAGATTAAGCGCCCTGCTCCTCAGCGTGTGCCACAACCAACCCCCCCCTCCAGTCGTCGGGGCCGGAGGCCGCGGCAGGTGCCCACCCCGCCCTGCCGAGCGCATCCCGCGGAGAGAACTTACGTAAGGACGTAGTTGACGCTGACGATGCAGTGCGGGCGCGACGAGCGGCTGTTGTGCACGATGGTGGCGTAGCTCTGTACCCACACCCAGCCGCCGTGCTTGGCCAGGAAGCGGTAGTACTTGGTGGTCACCTGGCCCTTCACCAGCACTGCGGGACAGAGCGGGGACAGAAGGGCTCAGGGGGGCTGCGGAGCATCAAGCGCGGCAAAGGGATGAGGAAAGGGTAGCCTCGGGCATCCCCTCCCCCTTTGCTATCGCAAAGGCTTTTCGGGGAGATCGAGGACAAACACAACGGGAAGGCCGGGGGTAGGGGGGGGGGGGTGATCACAACACCCAACCATATCGTCATCGAGATTGAATTCTCTCAATGTGGCTTTGGGTTTTTATCTCGTCTCTTGACGTCCACCTTAAGGAAACTTACCGGAAATTAATATCCTTTTTTATACATCTATCCATGTATTAATGTCATCGTGATATCGAAATAGAATAGAGGGCTGCTCTCTGAAGCAGGCTCACCGCTGCAGCAAATTTAGCCACGCAGATATAATTTGTGAGACTCGATAGAAGTGTTCGAACTGGCACAGCCTTTTCGGAGCAAGAAAAAAGGCTGTTCCCTGAGCTGGATTCGAAGCGAACTGAAACCCAGGGTTTGCACAGGGGTTTGCACCCGCCACCGGTGCTGCCCATTCTTCCCCCAGCCCAGAGGTGGACCCTAACACAGTCAAAGCCCTTTGGGGGAGGGAGAAGGCAAGGTGAGGTTCTCTGAGCGCAGATCCTTACACAAGTGATGTGCACATCGCAGATGGAAGGTGTCACAGCCGTGTACGTGATGGTAAAGGGTCTTCTCGATCAGATCCTGGGGCTCGTAGCCGGTGAGCTCAGCCACCCTGCAAGGACAGAGGAGCCTGCGTCAGTTGGGAGGGGCCGGAGCGGGGGAGGGGGTGAGGAATCGATTTGGAAGCAGCCTCAGCACTACCTGGAGTCTAGGAAGATGAGCTTCATGTCCAGGCTAGCCCGGAACATGAACATGTTGCTGTGCAGTTTGATCTCTGTCACGGCGCTGGGCGGCAGCGAGTGGCCCACGGCGACCAAACCGACGTTTTGGTAGCAGCCATCGAAAGGCGACATGTCCAGGCTGTACTGGCGGATCTTCAGGTAGCCACTGCAGTGAATGACCTGCAAGGACACACGGCTGCTGGGCGTGGGGGCTGTGAACTTCGCCCTCCGGGGCCCCACCCCCCCCTACCCACACCCCGGTCTTTCTCTTTTCTCTTGGGTTGGGATGTGGGCTTTTTTTTTTTTTTTTTTTTTTTTCATACAGAACTTCAACTCTCATCTCAAGCCCATTAAAGTCAACAAGATTTTCTTTTCTTTTTCTTTCTTTTTTTTTTTCCACTGACTTAAGTGGTTTTTGGACCACCTCCTAACTACGCTTTTATGATTCTTCTCCAAAGGGAAGACGAGGAAGTGCCAAGGCAGTTACAGCTCTGTAATGAAGAGTGGATGCGTGTGAGAGAGTTTACATGTGTGCGTGTGTCACATGGATAAGATGTATCTATTACACAGACAGAGCAGACACGATCCAGAATGCATCTTTAGGCATAGATTTTAGGTACGTTTCCTCCCTGCATATTGCTGCTATGCACTTCCAACCTCAGTTGTCTATTTTAAGCTTCTCTTCCTGGAGCTATTCCAACAGATTTCCTTTTTCTTGCGCTACACCGTGTCACAACGTCTCCCGCTTCAAGGTCGGGGAACAGACTGGACTGTGCCCGGCCCGGAGACTCGTGCGGAGCAGTGGGAAACGGCCGAGCCCTCGCTGAAGAGCTGCCCTGTGGCAAGCGGCACTCAGTGCCACATTAAAGAGTGCCGAGCGGGGCCAGCCCAGGGAGCTCAATCCGCATCCACCCCGCGGTGTCGTGGCGGGGCTGTACCCCCCCCCCCCCCCACCCACCTTGTAGCCCCCGCAGGTCAGCCCCGCGTTCCTCTTGGCCAGTACGCATTTCATCCGTAGGAAGAAGGACCTCTCGATCTCATACTCTGAGGAGAGGGAAGGCAGAGGGGAGGTGAGCGGCGAGGGAAAGAGTCCAGGTCCACGTGGGACGATGCGATGTAGGGGGGACGCGCTTTACCCTGCACGAAGTGGGAGTGGTAGGGCTGGTGGGCCGTAAGCACCGCCGTCATCTCGTCGTGGTCGGCGGGGTGGATGTACTCGTAAATGCTGTTGCCGGTCAGCTCTACCTGTGAGAGAGGAGGAGGAGGATGAAGGGGGGAAGAGCAGGAAGGAGAGCGTTAGTCACCGGTGCCCTCTCCGCAGTCGCCTCCCGCTCCGGCCCCCAGCCTACCTGAGACAGACCCAGGTGCACCGAGGCTGTCTCCGAGATGTACATGATCTTCCCATCCGGAGCCACCACGAATATGAAACCGTCCAGCGTCTGGGGAAAGGGTCGGCAGAGGGAGCAACAGATAGAGAGATGGACACAGACAGACCGACACATAAAGTACCGTCCTCCAGGGGGTTATTCTAGCCAAGACGTATTCCCTTTCATGCTGTGATTATTCAGAAAGCTGGAAGGAAACGGAGCCCTGGGCAGGACTCTTCTATAATAGCCGTGATCCCTCAGGATTCCCGCTGATGACCACCCGAGAATTTTCGAGCGCTGCCACCCCGTTTCTAACTCCCCGGGATTTAAGCCCCTGTTAAGCAAACGAAGGGAGTGTAAGCCTCCCCGCAGAGTGAATAACGTCTGTGTGGGACGGGATGATTTTTCAAGTGCGTTTCAGAAGACGGAAATGGGGCTTCTGGGTGCGGAGGCAGCAGAAGAGACCCCCAATCTATTAAAGACGTGTTACAGCCCATACGATCCCACACACACAAAGCATGGATACAGTAATTCCAATATTCCTTCCTCTACCTGAACTGCGTTTGTGCAAAGGAGTCCGTCCCGTCCCTCCCCTCCCACTTTTTTTTTTTTTTTTTTTTTAATTAAACACGTGAACGGTTAAAAATTAGTCACGGTGGCAACTAAAAGCTCAGAAGAGGAACTGGTTTCTTTAATCGTTAATACCGCGTAGCTGTCGTTCCCAGAGTGGTACCTGCAAAAGATGCGATCCCAGCTCCCGTCCGACGTTATCCAGCGGGCTAGTGCGGCTGGAGTGGCCCCAGGCTTCTCCCAGTCCTGTTCAGTTAACACACACAGAAAGGAAAGTGAAGATGTGACAAACCCACTCCTGTTGGCCTGCTGGAGTAAACCTCTTCTACTTATTTGTTTTTTATTATTATACTTTCGCTTGAACTCGCTTTAAAACAGGTATACATATAATCGTTGAGAAAAGGGGATGTGATTTCCTCGTACAGGAAAGCCTCTTTGGTGGATTTTTTATTATTTAAATCTAACTCCTGTGGGAGATAAACACTTTTTTTTTGGTTAACGGGGAAGTTGGTTTCTAAGACCTGGGCGAAACGGTGTGCCCGACAAAGCTGCCCCTCGGGGCGGCCTTTGGCTGCATGGAGCGCGTAAGAGAGCGCCCAGGGGCGTGTGCTGCCTCCCAGAACCCCCTCCTCCCCCCGGCCTTGGGACGGACCTGCCCTGTGCTTCAGACTCTGCTCGTTTTATGCAAAGTGAGGAGGAATAAGAGCAGCAGGAAAATTACTCGGCCGGAGTAAATCTTTTTATAGGCAGTGCTTTTTAACGATGCTGTTGCCGAAATCATTTTGAAAGGGGCATTTTAAGCTTACGCGACTAAATAAGGATCAAACAAGAAGGAAAAACAAACAAACAAACAAACAAACAACCCCACAAACGTACAGAAATGCTGATTGACGGCAGGAGAAGGCAAGGTCTGCTCCTACAGCGCGGACTCGGGAAGCCGAGCCCACTTTCTCTGGGGATTTCCACACGAAGCGGCAGCGGGCAGAGCGGGCATCCCTTGGTATCGAGCGCCCTCACCTCGGCTCGACACCCGGGCGTGGCGAACAGAGAGGGCATCCTGAGCTGCCCCTTCCTCGCCCGCCTTCTCACCGTTTCCCCCTTCTTCTTAACCCACGGCCCTCAGAAGTCAGCAGCATCCCTGCGCCCCGGCCCCTGCCCGCGTGTACCCCTCGCCGAGTGCCAGCGGGAGATAAGATCCTGCCCGTTAACTCCTCCGCGCCAATTAACGGGGACACGGTGAGGTTGTCCCCAACCCCCGGGCTCTCCTCCCTCCCCCGAAGTGCAGTCGCTCTGCCGCCCTCCCCAGCGGGGCTGCCCGGGGGCACATCTGTCCCCCACCGGGGACCCCCACCGAAGCCAGTCAGGAGCTGACACTTCTTGCACGGCTTCCAGGGAAAGGGAGAAGAGAAACCGCAGTATCTTTGCTTTCCCCGAGCTCCGGGACGCCCTGTCGAAGCCGCTCCTTGCGAGCTTCCCGCACTGGAAGGGAAATCTGAATAACAGTTTCCCTGTTCTGGACTAAAGCTGCGCTCTTCGCCTAGGATTTAAGTTGTTTATTAATCTGGGTTTACGGCTTCTAATTACTCTCCTTCTAAAAGGGAAAACAACCCGACCTCTGCGGGTTAATGAACAGCTCATCAACATTACAGGTTAACTTCTTTCGGGAACGCCGTTCTTCACGGAGCACTGAGCCCTTCGTTATGCTTCGGGTGGAAATCTCACGCTGCTTGGCCGCGGCTGTTAATGTTTCATAATTAAACGTTTTCACTCGTCTACATGAGCCAGCTTCTGGCGATCCTAACACTGGAGACACTTCGCATTGCCCAGATGCTTCAGCACTTTCTAGCCGGAGACGACTTCTCTTCACTGACAAACCCAGATCGGCGGGCTCTCCCGACGCCCTTTAAATACTGCCTTTAGAGATTATAAGATAAAACCTCTCCATTAATATTCCCCTTTTATTATTTTTTTCCCCTCCGTTCGCTTTAACATCCAATTTCCTTTTATCGGGGGAGCAAACTGAGCTATCTTGCACTTGACCTACCGCAGAAAATTCCTCAAATCCTTTGATTGTCTATTTAAAACAAAACAAGGAAATCAGCTCTCCCTTTTGCTTCAGGATTACGCTGGAAACAAGATCTAAAGATTCTCTTGTAATTTGGAGAGCCAACGGAATAATGGCTTTGGAATAGAAACAAGCAGCTTTGTGCGGGAAAGGATAACTAAACCGTTTTTAGGCAAAGGATTTTCCCAGCTAAAGTGGCCGAAGACAAAGCAAAACATAATCTATTTTGGAAGATTTCCAAGATATGCCACATTAACCTTTGTAGATAAAAATTGCTTTCTCCCCTCCCCCGCCGGGGTCCGGTTTATCATATTTACATAAGTAGCCTTAGAAGCGATGTATCTATTATGGATCTAAGGAGCTCGCGAGCTCACATTTCATGTGGAAACAGAGGCGAAGTTTTACTGTTGCTTAATACTTGATGCATTGTCGAACCATTTCCATTTAAATACTCCCGACCCACGGATTACCTCAATGGACTGGCTGCATGGGCTTTGTAATTTCCTGAAAATGAGATTTCGATTTATAAAACAAGAAACCAATTAGTAACCAAATGAGGCGAAGTAGATCCACTAAAATTGACCTAATCCCACAGGCACCATTTAGGCCGGTTCTTAGCGAATGAATGATGAGCAATCGTGCAGCGCAAGCTCAAGGCATCATCCAGCTGTGTTATTGCAAGAAGCAAAAATAAATGGATCGAGCTTTTCTTTCGGAATGAGTTTTATACTCTCAACAAGATATAGATTATAGGCTCCCATCTAACAACCTCCTCCACTCGAGGATTTTTTTTTTTTTCCTGAGAAGGTAAACAATTCGACCTAGAAGATGTCCTCCACTGGGGGGTGGGAGGAAGAAAGAAAGGAAGAAAGGAAAATAAATAAATGACAAAACAAAATAGCAGCGGCATTAGGGACAGGCTTTGCTCAGTTTGCTAACAACGCCCGTTACTGAACTGCGCGCTCTGAGGCTGCGCTCAAACTGCGCTGAACGTGCGCTGGTGCAGTTCGGTCTGCGAGTGCTGAGTCATAGCTTTTTCAGCACTTCTCGACGGGAAATCACCGTTTGCCCACATTTAAAAGTGAGGGAAGTGGCAGAAATCTCCTCGTTCTCTTTGGTGGGAGGACAGCACCGGGGCAGTCCGGTGGAAGCGCCTTCCTTCCCCCGTGCGCATCCCGCCCAGCGCCGGGCACTTCGCCCTCCACGGACGGACCCACGGCCAACGCCGCAGCTCCGTGCCGCGGGAGCATTGTCTCCCCGCCCCGCTGGGTAGCTCCGAGCCCTCGTGGCAGCAGCCAATGGAGGCACCGGCTGGCATCGCGATATCGTTGCCGAACTCCCCTAAGTCCCAAACAAACGGGGCTGCGCTCAATCACTGCAAATTGGGCCGGGACGAAGCGGCAGAAGGCTCCGAGAGGCGCGGACAGCCCCGCGGGTCTCGGGGTTCCCAGTCCCTCCGTGAGCATCCGCAACGCAGCCCCGACCCCAACCTCGACAGTCTTCTTTGTCTGTTCGTAGCGGGGGGAGTGAAGGGGGGCGAGAAGGGGGGTAGGGGAGGAGGACAGGAGAAGCGAGCTCTTATCTTCTTGGCGTTGATTTGCCAGCTTTTCCAAGTGGCTACCACCATTACCCCAACCTCAGCGCGATCCGAATTCACAGTGGAGGAAACAACGGCAGGGCCATCGGCGCCCCCCCTTCCAAAAGCACTCGGCATGGAGCCCAACTCAAACCTCCCGCAGGGGGATCCGGGCTTCTGGGGGCCCCTGGGAGGCCGCCTGAGGCAGCGGGGAGACCTCGGAGCACCCCGGCCGAGCGCACTTCCTCCGGCTTTTGTCACAGCCTCCCTGCAAAGGCAGAGGGGCAGCGAGGTTGCCTCGAGGAACGGTGTCGTTCGGCAGCCCTCGCTATGCCACCTCCCAGCACCCAGCCGGGCCGATTTCTCACTTAATTTAACAGGAGGTGGTTAATGATAACTCCAAATCTCTGCCAAATGAGGCTTCCGTGAGGGAGCGAGTCGCCGTCGGAGGGTTCAGATGGAACAGAAGCAGCGACATTTAGGGAGAAGAAGGAGAAAAAAAAAAAAAAAAAAAAAGCTGCTCATGCCTGCGGATGCCATTAGCGAGGTTTCGTCAAGATTTATTATCTCGGTAAATCAGATGCGTTCGTTTGAAGCGGATAGAAGCGAGCGCCCTGCTTCCTTTAGAAAAATAACAGTAAGAGGGAGGCAGAGTTCTGCCGCCTGAACAGACGGCCCTGCTGGGGGAGCGGCCGTGGAAGTAGCACCGATTCACCACACTGGAGAGAACTCGCAGCGTTTGGATAATGGAGCTGCCCTCCTAAATGCAAACAAAACGGAGCCCACACCGGAGGAGGGGGAAGACCAAAAAAAAAAAAAAAAAAAAAAAAAAAAGGGCAAATTTTCGAGCGCAACATCCATACTTCTGGGTTTTGGAGGAGACGCAAACGCAAATATCGCTTTACCCGAACGAACAGTGGAGGAAAGGGTAGGTTTACGCCATTCACACAGAAGTTGAAAACGTCCTTCAGCACTAACAGAGCGAGAGGGGTTTGTAAGGAAAGTCTGACTGTATCCACCCGTTAAAGTGCCTTTGTCAGCTCTCGTGCTAAGAGTTCAGTTCTGCACTTCACATGTTAAGTTCACATCAAAACTCGACTTAAGCACAGAGAGGTACCGCGCAGAATAAACTGCGGCTTAAATGAGAAAAACTTCTGTACGAAATCACCGCTGAAACCCAATGCTCAATCATTTCCCTTAGCAGCAAGAAAAACAGCATTAAATCACCTATCCACGTGGGAAATGGATTTTGTTTTCCTGCTTTTCTCCCCCCCGCACTCCCCCCCTTAAAATAAAACAAGATAAGGAGATTCAATATTGAAATGTTAGGCAAAAGTTCACGTAAACGCGGACGCTGATTTTGTCTGGGAAAGCGAACGCCTCTGCGTGGGAGCGATCCGTCTTCACAGGACAGAAAAGCAAACAGTCCTTCCCTGCTTGTTCGGGTGAGGGGAACAGGACCCTGGAAATATTCCTTAATTAAATATATGTATATACAGAGCGTCACTTTTTTTTTTTTTTTCCGCCTTCACTTTTGGACACCGGGGCTGTTTATAGGAATTGTATCCTTAGGTAGAGAAATTATTTTCGCCCCCGGATTTATCTCTGTCAGGTTTTGATGCTACGTTAGTTGCCTTCACTGTTACACTGAAATGTCAGTT